>NW_023998433.1:1192170-1215404 GCF_014805625.2 Glossina fuscipes | reverse complement strand
TGCCGACTTGCCGACTTGCCGAGTTGACGTGTACAAGAGAAAATAAAAAAAAATTTCATCTATATAAAAAAAAAAGGTCCTCTGATTGCGACGTCAGTTAACTGTTTCACTGTTCGTCTGTTTCATCATTTTTTGTCCGTTAAGTCAATGTCCGCGATTACACATTCATGTACACACGCTACCATGTCTTCACACTTCAATTTTTACACATTATCTTTTCTTTTTCTATTTCTAATTTGTAATAATAATACCTTTTTTTTATATATAAAAACAAAAAAAAATTGACTACATTTAAAAATGATGATTTCACTCTTAAAATGCATTATTCCTTATTTGCCTTGCCATTTGCAACAATAGGTGTTATCCGTGACATCACCTAGCAGCGTCTTAAATCGATGTTACCTGGTTGAACGGCAAATATTTATAGGTACCGTTAACCGACCAATGTAGTTCCAGATTCATGCATAATATCTTACATCCATACGATACATTGATAATTGTCATCAAACACATAAATGATAATGGCGATGAAAAAAATGATGTTGTAATGAAACTGTTTTTTTTTTTTTTAATAATTTTTTTCTCTCCAGCTTTCACACACAACGTTGATAATAAATAAGTTCTTATTACTTTTATTATTGGTTAATTATTGCCTTAAGTAATTAAAAAAAAAAGAAAGTAGCAAGATATTTGTTGTTTTTTCTCTTTGCTATTGATATAAATTCTTGTTTAATTTTACTTTTTTTAGAGCGGAGGCTGTATAGTTATCGAAGAACTAAAACGCAACCGTCCACCTTCACTGCTGTCAGTCCTTCTTTTATCTGTTTGCACTTTTCGCATTGACCTGTCTTTTGTGTTTGGCGATGGCTTAGTCGTAGTAGCATTCCATTTGGTCTCGCGAAAATTCACCCGTATATATACAGACGGATTTTGTACTATTTCTCTTTTTAATTAATTATTCATTTCTTTTTTCTTTTTTTTTTTTAATATATGTAAAATTATGAAGAGAGATAAATATTAACGGAATTCCGTTATTGTATAAAGTATTGCTCTCTTGTGAGAAGGAAAGGAAAAAAACAGACCGACAGAAACCCCTTACACGGACCCCTTATGTGCGCGGACGTTACAACCTACGAAATGCTATAATGTACTTTCGTCTCATTATCCCTTTTTCTTATCCTGATAAAGAATGAATCGTTCGTTCGACCATTTACTTGATTTAACATACAAATGTTGCTACTGAAGTGGTGGGATTAATTTTGCTTGCCAATCTTCATTTAACACAAGCATTTTAATATATAATTATTATTGTTAATAATTTTGAATTAAATGCCGCGATCTAGTTCAAATTAGAGAATTGCAGCAAAGATGGCCGTTGCATGTTAGTTGGCTTACTGCACTCGGAGGAGATATGAATCTTTCCTTACGCGGTTTAATCCGTTGAAATTGTATTTACTGCTATTAGTTTACCTTATATTGGCTGTATTAGCTAATGATGTATTTAAATAAAAAAATAAATAAATAAATAAATAAATAATATAATCATTCTGAAAATCACACAACCTACAACAATCATTACTTTTCCACACCTCTTTTTCAACCCTTTTGCTAAGAATGCATCTGTCTGTGAGGACGTTAAGTTTTATGTGGTTTTTGTGCCTCTTCTTTTCGCTTTGTCCGATGTAAAAGATGAGAACACATACTTAAAACTTCTTATTTCTTACCATCTGCTGCAATATTGAAATATATTCACTGATGAACTATTTTGCAAAAGTTTTTCATTCAATCGATTTTTATTTGATAATTTTATGAACTTGTACGGAAAAAACCTATATATAAGTAAATAAATAACTTGAACAATAAGTTTTAATATGTAAAAGTTCAATTTGAAGGTCGTCCAATTGTTCACTTTGTATTTATGAAATTATTGAAAACGTTTTTATATCCATCACCGAAGGATGACACTTATATTTACTTTGCCAAAACGTTTTCAACGTGTAAACGAGGCTTGAGAGACGCCACAAAGTACTATTACGAAATTCGCTTTTCTCGGATACGGTTCGCATCACTGGATCGTGGATATTTTTTTTAAAAGAAACCCACTTGCGCTCTTTCACTACACTACTACTTTTTTATTTACAATCAATTTGTTTAAGGGTAGGACTATTTACATTTTACTTTGTCAATACGCTCGACTTTTCAACTCTAATATTCTTCTGCAAATAGTCAATTTATATACATTTTTACAAGCATATTATTACTATTATCTAAGTTTATCTCCACGAAGCGCACGCTTACAGTACCACATAAGCTGAAAACACTTTTGTTTTTCAAAAGAAATAAGAAATTGATTTTTTGTTCATTACTCATAAGCTGCATTGTTCATTACTCATAAGTACAAAACTTTGAAGGTATATTGTATGGGCAATGCTATAGAACCTGTACGAAAATAGGAAAAATCGAGCGCGCTCAGCCATATTATAGTGTATTAAAATATCATTTCTTTTCAACGTGCTTAGCAAATAAGTATACAAAAACTTGAACGTATATTCTATGGGTGACGCTGTAGCATTTGTGCACAAAAATGGAAAAAATTAACCTCTCCTGCCCAATATTATATTATAATGTATCAAAATTTAATTATTTTTCCAATAGCTTTATAATGCACAAAAACAAGCTGCGAAAGCCCCATAAAGTTTAAAATTCTTGATCAGTTGCCAATCTTGAATGACCTAAACATGTCCGTCTGTTCGTCTGCCCATCTGTCTCTTTACGCAACGTTGCAGTTTTTGTGGTAAACATTGTCTCGTTAGTAAAAATAAAAATATCGCCTACAAATGTGCAAAAGAATTTGGAATTGGCCTAAACTTATCAAAGCGCACGCCTACAACGCCTACATGTCTCTACGACGAAAATTTCTATTTTGAAAATAGAAGAAATCAACTGTGCGCACTCCATATTATAGAGCATGAGAATTTTGTTCATTTACTTCTTTTGCCTTTTTTGAGGTAAGCGGTAATGAGTGTAAAAGATTCAGTCCCGACCGAATTTAATTTTCTCAGTTGTTTTCCATAGAAATACTTGTCGCTAGAGTTACAGATACATGTTGATATGAATTACTATTAGCTATAAGTAACGTCAGTCCTTTCGGGTTCTAACGCATTTCTTCTTGCTATCATTTAGCAAACATTTGATGGTGAATCATTTGCTATAGCCACTTTTCTATTATCGTCTAGAGTAACCGTGACGATGTAACTGTGCTTCAAAATAAGCGAAGCAGTAATTCCATTGTTGGCATTTCGTACTTGCTTAACCTTTGCTGAATTAGATTCATTCTCCATTCATTCCATTCAATCACTTATTGACCGTAATGACACTGCCGAATTATTGAAGCTCTTTGCTGAAATCTTTTTACTTGCTTCTTATAAAATGTTGCACAATTATTTTTAAAAGCAAATATATCCAAAACATAAAGCTTTGCTAAATGTGAATCAATTACTCTCAGATTCTTCTGAACATTAGAAGGCTAACCTTCGGTACCCACTAATAAACTTATATATCAGTTGGTTATCCTCTAGAAATAATTTTCGCACAACTTCAACGGTTTCTTTACGTTAGTTATGACTGTAAATGGAAGTGCGCTGCGTTAATGCCAGTGCCATTAATAAGAACAAAAGATAAGGGTACATTTGCAACGCCCAGAATCAGACTTCGGGAACCCTATAAAGTCTTTCCGTACATTCATCTAGACTTTTATGGTAAAGTTTCTTTTCATGGTAAATATTAAAACATCGGCATTCAAAATGGGCGAAATCGGGGCGAAAAACATGTCCACTGGAAATACCTCAACCTTCTACGCATCATTGAAAATGGATATGCGGTAAAAATTTCTACGTACGATTATTATATCCACTCGCTCATTTATTAGTTAAATACGCGCGTGTTCACAAAAAATTGCCGAATTTTCCAAGAAAATCCAGAAAGACCTGAGATAAATCCACCTTTTGTTATAATTGAAATAAACTTATTTGTCCGTCTGTCTTACTGTTGCTTTCTTGTATTCAAACGGAAAAATATTCCTAATAAAATATTCCTAAATAAATAGGTGGCTAAGTTTCTTTATAGATGCACTACTACGACACCGAAATCAAATGAAGGCGTCCACCAATTGAGACGAGGATGCAAATATTGCTGGTAAAGCTTAGAGACCGTTTTAAAAAGGGTAAAATGATGTGGGGATCAAAATGAGAAGTTTCATTTTAGCCTCATACCGCAGTTCTAAGGTTTACCAAACGTACTTCTTTTTTTATAACAATAGACAGAATTAAAAAGTCTCAGTCGAAATCGGTGGAATAATATATTTTCGTATAAGATGTAAGAATGACTGGCGATTTGCCAACCGCATGATAGGACTAAATGGACTCTCGTCGTACTGAAGTGTAGCATTTGAAATTTTTCAAGGCGTGAACTTGCTTTGTTTCGGTTCACTGCATAAGATTATGACAAACATAACATAACAAGTAAGAAAGTTATAATTCGACGACGGCCGAATCTCGCATAAATAGGAAAACTAATAAAATTTAATCACCTGTAAATTTGTGTGAGCATTTTTTTCATTTTTGTACGTAAAGAGCAGGGTGTTTCTTAAAGTAACTGTAAAAAATTTCAGTCTTCTAAAGTTTATAATTTCTGAGTAACGAAGGAAAACCAACAAGTTTTTTTTAAAAAAAAAAACGGAGTTGGATACAGTTAATGCTTCACTGCGGGCTTCTGCTCTCACCATTGGCCCATTTTCAATACAAGTCTGTGTGCACAAACTTCCAATGTTTCTATCAAATTTGAAGTCGACATCTTCACTTTTACGATAAGGAGAGTGACAACATCCAACACCCCACAGACGGACAGACAGACAGACATAGCTTAATCAATTCAGCGTTTCACGTTTATCAAGAACGTATATACTTTAAGGGGACTCTGAAATTTCCTTTTGGGTGTGACAGACGTTTTGAAAAAGAACAATATGAGTTCACTCCCATCCTTCAGTAGTGGGTATAATAAACTGTGAAATGCTTTTTGCATAATTGTAAATACAAGTTACAACGATTAAAACAATACAAGTTTTAAGTGTAAATAAAAGGTATCTATATAACATAACATAAATATTAAATTTATACCAACTATATGATTAATTAAGCGATAAAGAGATAAATGAGAAAAACACCTATATATATATATATATTCTTAAAATAATTACACCCCACACCACTTGTGGTACAGGGCAGATTAAAATTGGTGCGAACGTACATAGCAAGCAGAAAAACTTGGGGTAGACCCATCCCCACCTATACTGATCAATTCAGAGTCGTAATCTGAATTGATCTAAGGCTATCTGTCAGTCTGTCCGTTTGATATCTGTGCATCTAAATTTGTGTTCAAGCTACAGGTCGCAATTTATGAGATATTTTGATGAAATTTCGTACAGTGACGAATTTTAAAGAGAGGACGTATGCTATGGAAAATGATTCGGATCGGTCCACTTTTTCGATCAATCCTCATGTAACGCCCTATTCTAAAATGTAGTTATATGAATTGTAACTCTCGACAAAAGAGGCTAACTAGTAACAATTCGGCATTTTAAATTGGTGTGAAAACTTTGGATCTGCTGAGGCAATTTTTAAACCCCCTCTCATATAACGAAAACTGAAGTTCATACGACCACAAGGTATAATTTTCAATGCTTTACCATGAAAATTATATGATAATAGTAATTTAACCGAAATTTGGACCATCTCGGCCTGTTTTTTGCATCCTAGCCTAATAAGGACTTTCACGAAAACTGTTTCTTTGTAAAACAAAAAAGTCTAAGTCGTAATATGTGGTGATGGAAATTGACCCATAATATTATAGTAATTTCTTAAAAAAATGAAGTCTACAAAATTCCCATCATCCACCCTTTATTTTTGAATTCTGGCTTATGTAAGGATTAAATTTGCATTTTTTACATTAGATTGAGTTTTGGACCCGCTTTCTCATAAATATGCACTTGAAAATTTGCCTTTATATAGAAACAAGGTATAATTTTTGTGTTCTATAATAAAAATACGAATTGTCTTAGACCATGTGGTGTAGGGTGTTGAACGGTCGACTTTACCGGGCTATAATGTTCTTGTTATCTGTCAGCTGTGTATTCCATTTTTATTAAGCGTACAATTATAATGTGACAAAAAGCAAGTAATAAGGGATAATACACTGGTCAATTCGGTATTCGCCGATGCCAAAGGTTTCCGTCACAGTGACTGAGGTAGATTTTTGGATAAGCTTGCGAGGTTCAGGGAACACAAATTTTTTAACGGGATCACCGGTGCCACTTTACGCACTCTAGCTATCAAGAAAAGTTTCATTCCCTAGTTGAGAAATTTGGGGTTTTTCCCGACACCCGGCTAAAATAGCTTTTTTTACTTAGCTAGACAGATAATTAGTGTTAAAAATATATGTAGTTACGTAGAGCAGGCTAATGATTATTTTGTAAAAAACTTTCACACTGATCGGTTGTTATAGTAGCGAGACGTGTAAGTAAGGCGTGGAAGATCGAAGCGAGCATATAGTTTTATATTTTAAAAAAGATAAAAAGAGCTGCAGAAGCACATAGAGAAATATGTGCTGTATATGGAACTAATGTTGTAGCAGAAGGCGCTTACCAAAATTGATTTGTGCTATCTCTTACGTGAAATCTATCAGCGAAAGCTTTACCTCAGTTCTGATAGACTAAATACTGTTAATGACGGCCATCTTAAGGGTATAATTAAAGCGGAACTGACACCTAACGATTCATGAGATAGAAAAATTTAATTCATCAAAAACAACAAGTTTTTTCCTTATTTACACGAATAGTTATATTGTTTCATAGTGCAGAACTGCAAGAAATTGCCAAACTACTTAACAGTTCAGTGTCACTGGAGTGGTTGAATAACAAATTCAAAAAAAAAAAAAAACAACCAGTCGCACTGACAGAAGAAAGAGAATTCTCCTTCCTTTCGATATCTCGCGAGTTGTCTATTTGGAGGCCTTAACGATAGGAATCTGAGAAATGTATTGCGTGGAATGTCGTAGTCGAATTGTAAGCAGTTCGCCACATGTCGAACTCCTCCACAAATCCTGTTATTTGATAGTCATAAAAAAATTGGGAAACTATTGCACCTGCCATATGATACTATATGACATATGATATGTTGTCAAAAAAAAAATAATAAAGACAGAAGAGAATTACATTTTTCTTCTTATCGTATTTATTGAACAAGTCTTAACAGGAAAATATTTTTGTCTTTGCAAAAATTTGATTTTTAATTTTTTGATTGATCACAATTTTTTCCATTCTTATATTATATTCTTTGCATTTTTTATTTATTTAGATGTAAATGCGAAGACTATATATGAATATAAGCATAGATTAAGATTAACGCACTGAAGTAAACACAATGTTTGATATGAAATGGTTACCGATTGCATGTGGGAGCTTGGCTCCTGCTCTCATCCCTCCTGTTCACATAGTTGTGTTGTGGTATTTCTGGGAAAATTACGCACGTTACGTTGATAGGCATTTTTGTACCTGCTCCTGCTGGGATACAGTATTTAAAGGTCCCTATGAATCGGGTGTTGCTGCCTACAAGCATATGTACTTCAATGCTACTCAAAATACTTTTAAAATGTGGCTACTAACGGTATTTGCTGTTATAGCACTATACGAATGCATTAAGCGACTGATTACATTAATTTTGCAACAACGTATACGCTACACGATGCTAATATTATTCAGTCTGTCCATATTCTCTCATTATTATGCATGGTGGGCGTATATGAACTACTATAACGATGATTATTATCAGCAATGGAATCATCAATTATTCTTTACGGTAAGTTTAAAGAAACAATATTATATACAATAAGTCTCATTAATATTGGGTAAGACAAGAAAAACACATTTCTAAGATCATTTTTTCAATAAGAATTGGGCTCGCAAATTCTAGTCTTAGTTTTCAATTACGTTCTTATATCAACGCCTTATGTCATAGTCTGGTATGCATTGGCCAATGAAGTCGGAAAATTGGTGTTTATGGACAGGATTGTAAATAAGGAGGATTTTTTAAAGATATTGAGGGAAAATTTGAAAGAAAGAACTGATAAACTTGGTAACATTTTGGTAACATTTAAATTCTACCACGATAGCGACCTCAAGCATAAGTCCCGCTTAATTTAACTGCCCCAAAGTGTTTTACCCTCTTCCCCAATCACCCGCCATTAAACGGTATCAAAAATATGTGGGTTGAATTGGACCGCTATGCACGAAAACACTCAATCTTTTCCGTCCAAGACAGGAAAAACAGGAAAAACAGACTATAAGAGGAATGGGGTATGTATAAGATCCCTGCTTCCTACACAAGAAAAATTATACAAAATGGGTCAGAACGTTTAAATGACGTTATTAAGCAGAGAGGACACCCCACCAAATATTATTATTTTAATAATATGCTTTTTTTTCCTCATATCTCTCCTTACATACAAAAAAAAATGCAATATTAATGACGCTATGTTTTTTGAGTTCTTGAAGTTATTCAATTTTCTTGTCTATTGGAATAATATTTTATTTGTTTTTTTTTTTTATTTTACTATGTATTCCCCAGTAGTACAAAGTAGTAAAAAAAAATTGTTATGTTTGAACGATGAACCACGTTTAACAAGCGTTCATTTTTTGTCAAGCGAAAAAAACCCAATATTAATGAGACTCATTGTACGTATGATGTACAAATATATATTACTGCTGTAGTATATGTTTATAATAGTAGTTATGTAATGCAAAGACATCTTTGCAAAGATTACAGAATGACCGCTCAATGAAATCAATCATCGAAGAAAAAAAAACTTAACGCGCGCCTACAAGTGTATATTAGATTAGAGGATTAGATTTGTGTACTTGTATTGTACATACATCATATTTTATATTTATGTAATATTCTCTAAAAAATGTCAGAGATATATGAAAAATATGAATGCAGTGACATGTATACGTCTATTGTTCCTTGGAGCAACATTGATCAAAAGTGAAGTGAAAAGCTTTACTCATCTTAGGGCTGAATCTTAGACAGCCATTAATCTATTTCAAGGCACTTTGGTTGATTGCCTAGTTTAACCTAAAGCAATTAAAAACAACTCAGAATATTATAGTCGGACAACGCCCGCTTTTACATACCCTGCACCACTTTGCCTAGTACAGTTATTTCCTCGGTTTGGTAATAATACTCTAAAAAGTACACATTATTTTCACACAAAGCCACAATTTTCATGAAAGCCCGCATATTAGAAGGTTAAATATTCTTCTCATATAAGAGTTCGCGTTTCCTGATAGCGCCTACATATGTTGGGCTCCAAATAAAATAGACCTCTGTGATCCACATTCACTATCGTTAATTTTTTTGCTGGATGCTACTATGAATTAATTTTCAACATAAAATATTAAAAATTAAAGACTTACTTCCAAAAGACTTACTTCTCATGGGATATCCAGTACGTAGTGGGATGAAGAAATCGACGAGAAATAAAATAGGAATAGACAGATGGTTTAAATTAGGTCTACTTAATTTTTTTATTCAATCGCTATCGTAAACAGATTTTCATCCAAAAAAAAAAAATAAACAATTAGGCTTTTTTAGCATGTTACCGTTTGTGCAACTTCATCTATCTACCTTGTTCTCACATAATTATTGACCCACCTTTCATTGTCTATTTTCAATCGCGATTATCATTATTTATGTCACAGGTAAATGTTGAGCCCCTTCATGCGTCCAACCTTTTTCAAATGGTTCAGAATTGATTTTTCGTCGACGTTCAGCTGCGCAACGATACCATAAGACAAAATACCATCCATTTTTTCTCAACGTCTTCAAGAATTTCACTTAAGCAATGATTGGTCGAGCAGAGCTTATTTTTAACTATAGACGTTTAAAACGAAAACGAGTAGACCAACCGTGTGCCTATTCGGCCTATTTTTTGGATTCTACTATATATATAGGTTTTCACGGAAATTGATCGTTTGTAGAACAGAAAAGTCTAAATTTTAATGTGTTATGAGGAAACCTGACACATAATAATAATTTAAGATAAACAAATTCACTGTACCAAACTTGGACCAACTACGTCTATTTTTAGATTCGACCCTATATTAGGATTTGCACGAAAATTTTGATTTTTTAGGGCGGAAAAGTCCAGTTTTGATGTATAATAGTAATTTGACATAAAAATCAGCTATGCTGAGTTTTGAATAGGCACCACAACTTTTGAACTTCTTGGGCGCAACCATTCTTACGAAAAGTAAGCACTGATTTGCGAAGGAGTCTAATTTTTAATGTACAGTCTCATAAAAGTAAGTTCTTGTAAAAACAAGGCACAATTTTTGTATTTTATGGCAAAAATGAGAATTATGTTAGACAATATGGTGTATGGTATTGAACGGTCGGTCTAACCCGACTATAATGTTGTCACTTGATTTTACTTAATAGGATAAGTGTTAGTAAAGTAATGCGGCTCTAACGCCATCGATTAGGAAAAATGCCACGAAATTTTGAATGATACCCAATTCATTTTGGTCGACGAATGGCGCCGAAGGAGATGATTTATTTGAAAATATGACGGCTATCACAAACCCGAAATTTCCATCATCACATATTAAAACTTGGACTTTTCGTCTAAATTCTTATTAAAGTAGGAGACAAAAATAAGCCGAGATGGTACAAATTTGTCAAAGTTAATTTTTTGATGCTAAACTACTATTATGATTAATTTTTAATCATGAAGCATTGAAAATGACACGTTTTTGTTGCATCAACTTCAGTTTTCATGATATGAGAGGGGGTTCAAAAACTTCTCCAGCCGGTCCAAAGTTTTCATACCAATTTAGAATGCCGAAATACTAGTACTTAGCCACTTTTGCCAAAAAATTTAAAAATTACAATTTTTTTTCCATGTAACGACTTTTCAGAATAGAGCGTTATAAGGGAAGTGGCCAAAAAAGTGGACCGATCCGAACCATTTTCAATAGCATTCGTTCTTGGGGAAAATACGTTTATGTGCTGCAACTTAAACAAAAAAAAAAAAAAAATCAATTAAATCAATTTAAAAAGTGATTCTGAATCGACCTGTATAATAAAAGGCGGGTCTATCTTAAGCCTTTTTCGGTATTACATACATCTGCACTAACTTAATACGCTCTATACCATAAGCGGTGCGTAGTGTAAACATAGAGAAACCATAGTGTATATAATTTTCTTTCTTTCTTTTCTTCGTATCATAATATCGAAAACTACGCAGTGATGCTCCTTGGAAGTGTATTTATTACTTATTAATGCGGCATTTAGAGTACAACCATTTGTTGTTGTTCATTTAGAAAAACTGTCATTTTAAATATATCTAGGAATTATTTCTTTTATGCTTAAGAGTTGAAATTTAATAACGCGTTTACTTACCTGGATTACAAAGTTTACAATAGTGTCATATTTTCTAGATAAGCTAGCTACCCGTGGCGATATGCGTAAAGTACGACAGAAAAGATTCTGTTCAAATCGAATATTGTTGTTGTTGTTGTTTTTTGTTTTTTTTTTTTGTTAAAGAAAATTTAACCAATTTTTTTTTAAATACGTTACAGATAACCGAGTTAATAGCTACAACAATGGTAATGCAATTGGCCGATAGCACCAATACAGTGACATCGAAGAAAATTTTCTGTATCGTTGGCATTGCTCTATTGCATATAATTGCTAGCAGCTTTGATCAATTCTTTCTTAATGTAGTCCGCGGAGAAGGGTATGCTCATCAAATTATTCGTGATATTGGCTTCATGGTACCCGATATAATGCAATTGATCATACCCTTGTGGCTGTTAAAGCAAACACGCAAGGAATCATTTATCACCCGACCTTTCTACAGAGACCGCAATTTACACAAAGATATTATAACCACGATATTCTTTGTATTGGCCTTGTTCATGCTGTGCAGTATTCTGTGAGCAAGAGTTTTCGAACTGTATATCATAAATCTACATAATCATCAGTAATTACAGCTGCAAAGAGTGCAACAAACATTAGAGCTCGAAATTGACACTAGACATAATACTAATAATGGCTTAGTTTTACCAAATGATTGGCAATTATTCAAAATTTATATGTTAAGGAGACTAAAGACCAAGTATGACGATAAATTCTTATTGTCATAGTCAAAAATTTCGCCCTATCTTTCATAGTAAAAATTTTTAAATCCACTCAAATTGCAAAAGCTACAGAACTGAAACAAGTGTTTTCCTATATGTATGCTGTTAATGAACATTAATTTTGTGATTAAATAATTTTTATTTCTGACGAAAGGAAATTTTTCCTTTTGAAAAACATATATACATATATATAAATCAATATCGTACATACAAGAATATATATATACATTGCGTAAATATAAAAGAAAGCTCATTAATACCCGGTTACTATCTAATATGTAGAAAAGAATTCCGTAATGACATTATTTCAAGAAGAAACCAACAAAATCCATGTTAAACCCATATCTCAATTAAAAAAAAAAGAAAGATCTCCTGACATCCATTAACATTAGAACTGCCAACGTTTTGCATATACATACCTATTTCTACCAAAAAAACCAATTTTTATTCTCTGTTATTGTCGACTTGCCACAGTCGTAAACATGAAGCTAAAGTTTGACGCAAACTTTCCTTGATCGATTAGGAATATGAAATGAATATGAAAAAAATTGTTGCGACCCACCACCTACCAAACATAAGAAAGTAAAAGAATCTTTAAAAAAAATCATCGATCATTTTTCATATTTTCGTCTATAATTTTCGACACCGTGAACATATTTCTGAAATACGTGTAACCGCTTAATGCTCGTCAAATGCTATCTGCTTTACTTTCAAACGGTTTTCTTGCAGATCAAAAATTAAAAACTCTCTCACAATGACGTACTCGGCAGTTCTATGACAAGCTATGTTCTGAAAAGTTTTCCAATAAAGCGCATTCTGTTGATGCCACCTATTCGATGACTGACTAATTTTTAGATATGCGGTGGGTTTATTGCATCAATGCGTTGGCATAACGCTTTTTCTTGTCATCGGCTAAGGTATTTTTTCGAATAATTAGAAATCACAAAACACGAAATGGGGCGAATTCGATGAGTTATTCATTGTTAAAATGCGTTTTTTTCTTTAAAAAAATCATTTACACATTTGTGTTTTTCTGGGCAATATTGACTCAGTCAGTAAACTTGTTTGATTTACAAAACGTGAAGCAAGACCCAATTTTCGATTCCAATTGCGGTAAATTGATTTTTATTAGAGATTAAAGATTGTGGCCGACACTTGACGAATTCGATCGTCCAAAGTTTTAGTCATCATTTTTAAATATCCAGTGTTGTCTTTCAATTGAATATACGACATATAAAACTTGTTTCTGTCATAATTGAGAAGAGGGTTTCGTTAAAAATTGTACAAAGTTAATAATATTGAACATCTACGAGGCATATATAAACTTTACCGAGACGTGTAGCCATCTTTAGACAGCGCCATTAGATTAGGCTGCTTTGAAAAACCTTTGTTCACTTTAGAGCGCCTATATTACGCGCACATATTCACTTTATAGCAGTGAAATGAGGAAAGTTATTAAATGTGAAAGATGACGGGCTTTACGCACTGCAGGCAATATGGGAAAATTAATACATTCTCTTCTGGCCGAGATGAAAAAAACAAGTAGCGAAGACAGAAAGTTAAATTTCGTGAAAACAGTTTAACTTGAAATTGGTTTTTTGGGAAAAAGACACATATAAAAAAAAACAAAAATGTATATATATGTATATATATATATATATGTATGTATGTATACAAACTAAAAAAATATGTAAGAATCTTGTTTGTTTTTTTATCAAAGGATAATATATAGACGTGCTTTTAAAAAAGTAAATGAATTGTGTGTACTTTTTTATTTATACACTCTTATATATAATATTAGTAGTATTTATTTTATGTATGTATATTGTATGTTTTATGTTCTAAAAGAAGATTCAAAATATATCCATTTCAGCATTCCTTTTGCAACATCCATAAACACCCATAACTTAGATATTTTACTTAGTATACACACTATCATTATCATCAATATACATGTCCGTCTGTCTTACCATTTGTCGTTCTGCTTTGTTCTGTTCTTAAACACAGATAGCGACATTACTGAAATGATCATTGAAATAAAATTGTAGGTGAACGCTATAGATAAAATTAGTTAGCGGTTTGTTTAAACCTATAATGTATGTAAAGACATTAGGCATTCTTTTAACCGTTACTTGGAACATAACGCCGATAATAATTAAATTGGTACAGATTCTTACATATGTTATGTACTCTTTTTGTTCCTTTTTTGTTACTTCTCCCCCTTCAGATAATGCGTGCTAAAAGTTTATCTTAAGATGTGCATGAAGCCTTTCTTTTTTAATTTTTTTAATATCTTTTACGCTTCTCAACCCACCATTCACAATAGCAATATTTTTGTTTTTTTAATTATTGATTGATCGGGAATATCTTATGATAATCTATATCTATTGACGCGAAGCACGTCATGCTGATTTCTTTTCTTGCTCTTCTTCTAAAATTTCCAATTTCTCCAGCTTTCTTAGTGTACTTCCCTTTTTTACTTTTTCACACTTAAACTATCCTTCGCATATTTCTTTATTTGGCTATTTTTCCTACATTGCAATTTCTCTCTTGCCACGACTGGCAGGTGGACTTCTTCATTTTTTATTACATGTTAATGCAATGGATTGGCTGCATAGATCGAATTCAAATCGTTTTCGTTATATTTTCTATTTTTAAGAAACGAATTCAATACTACCTATACACGCGATAGTTTTACTAACGTTTTTCATTTTATTTTTCCAAAAGAGTGATCATCACACAATTGTGCTAAGGATACCTTGGGCTTATGTAAATCTAGTCAACAGCCAAAGTGACTTGGAATGAAATCATGTTCTATGGCACCAATTCATTCCTTCAGCAAGTAAGAACATTACAGTCGGGCGAAGCCTACAATTAGATATCGTACACCACTTCGCCTAGTACAATTACTCACTCGTTTTGGTAATAACACGTCCAAATTCACACATTGTTTTCATACAAAAACATACTTGTCATAAAAGCCCGTATATTGGAGGATGGCTAAAATCTCGCATGATTTGATCCAAATTTAGCAAAGTTAATGTTTTTCACTTCCCAAAAATATTACTTTTTTTTTTTCAGTTTCCATCATAAAAAAACTAGAAATTACCCCATATGAGAGCTTACTCCTAATGTTAACACTTATATGTGTATGGCTTAAAAATTAGATCTATGCGATCCGTTAGTTTCTTTTCTAAAATGCTGCTATGAACCAATTTTTATCATAAGATACTAAAAATTTTTCTTTTTCTGAAGGTTTTCCGATCAACAGATGGAGTATGGTCCAAGAAATAGACTCATGTAGTACAAATTTAGTCCACTTCATTTTTATGATGACTTAGAATGCCTACCTGACTTTTGTGTCAAAAAAATATACATATGTAGTCCAAATTCGGCAGATAACGACTTTTCAAAATAAGGTGTTGTATGAGGAGTAGTAGAAAAAATGGACCGTTTCGAACCATTTTCAACTTTCAACCTTGACTGAAAGCACGACTATGCACAAAGTTTCATCGAAATGTCTCAAAAATTGCGACCTGTAGATTGAATACGAAAGCACATGGACGAACGACGAGACAAGCTTAGATCGATTTAGAATCATTTAGATCGGTATAATAAAAGATGGGTCTATCTTAAGCCGCTCAGGAAGTTACATAGGTTCGCTCAAACTTAATATACCCTGTGAAACAAATGATGCAGGGTGTAAAGACGGTGCCACTACAGGGCACGCATCCCGAAAAATACCAAAAAAATATACACATCAAGATCATAGCGCGGGCATTTTAAGAAAATACAATTTTATTACATTTTTCCCGCAGTGATATATGAGAGTTGGTAGCAGCACCGTACGTATGTATGTTAAGTTAGTGTATTAGTTTTAAATAGTTCAAATCCATTGATAACAAATACCAATAATAAATTTATTCATTTTATTTTTAATAAAATCATAGAGATTTTTAATATTACAAAACTTGTAGAGTTTCTTTAATAAAGTTATATTTTCCCAATTTAATCGATTTAAAACACTTTCTTTTAAATGATCTATAAAATAATCATAATATAATTATTAAATATTTATGTTAATAACTAGTATAGAAGTGACGTATAACGCTTTTTGAAATCATGTCATTTTATATTATTGTAATTTTTATATACATTCACCCAAAATTTACTTTAAAAATGACTTTTGTTTTAAAGTTAGCCAAAAAGTGAGAACACTCGCACATCCAATTTTGTATAACTTCAAAATGGAACATAAACAAGCAATCAAACCAACGATAAATGGATTGTCACTTATTTTGGGCTATAACGGATAGTCCCTATTTCTTACAGAGTGCCAAGCATTTTTATTGTTGTTATTTGTCTGCTATGTTTGCATTTAGAACTTCAGAGCTTAAAAGATGTTTGTAGATGTTGTAGAATTTCGTTTAAGAAAAGCACTCCAATCAGGCGATATATTTACCGATCGAGAATTAGGAGAAAAAATTGTTGAGAAATTTTTATATATGGTTTGAGGCTGGTGCTTCAACTTTATTTCAAAATATTCCTCTGTTTGTTTGTCCGTATCATTTATTCCAGAAAATTGAAAGAGAAACCTAGCGAAGTAATCCTATCTTGTGAGCAACAGATTAGGAGTCACTTCCCTCAATTGATTTAAGAGACCAATTCATTATATTAAGACAAACTTCCAATACACATTTTTACATATATCGAGACACTTAAAAAAATATTTTGTTTTTTTTTTTAAAAAAACATCGGCACAGACAACTGGTTGCCATTTTCCTTGCAATTTTAGACAAAAATCGAAATATATCTTTTAAATATTATTCAGTATCTATCAGTGAAGTATGTATAACAATATTTTCTTAAAATATTGATGTAAAAAATGACGCGACGATTTTTTTCATAAGAACTTTTTTTTTCGAAAAAGTCTACGAAAATTGGCTAAGAAAACGGTTAGAGTTAATCAATCAAGAAAATTTTGTGCGCTTCTCTAGACAAGGTTATTGTGAGCCGAATCGATTGAAAATTGAAAACGTGGCAAATACTTCATAACACATATGTGTATAGTTTCGAAAGAAGCTCGGCTAATGTCATAATTTTGAATGGTTTTGAGGAGTGACATCACTTGAAAAACCAATTTTTTTTAAGCATATCAAAAATGCAACCTTTCATACAATCTCTTGGATATTATGCTTGAATATTTGCGACAACATATAAGATGACAAAGAAAAGTGTTGATAAAAACTCATCAGATAGTGTTATTCATTTTGCGTGCAGTATTATACACATCACCGGATGTGATTTCATCAGTTTATCAAAATGTTTGCAACACACAGAGAGAAGCCTGAAAACCCAATAAAAAACTTAACAGATATGTTGAAACTTACTCCATGCGAATTAGCATTGAAAGCAAGTATAAGTAACAGGTGAGACTAAAGTACCTATACCAAAATGTAAAAAATCGGTCGCATTTACCCAAATTTATAGTGTATCAAAATTTTGTTTTTGATCAAAACCGTTATGACGCCTAAAAGCGAGCTTTAAAAACCCCTATAGTGATGCTTATACAGTGTCGAATTTCGCATGCACCTAGGAATGTCCATTGGTTTGTCTGTTGATCTGTCAGTGAAGTAACTATGGTGGACATACGCCAGTCTACAGAAATAAAGATTTCGCCCACAAGCTTTTGCAAAAGAATTTCAAAATGATCTGAACCGATCAAAAGACACCCCTGCAACGCCCTGACGCCTGTGCAACAAAGAGTGAGTACATCTTCGCTTTCCGCGTCAAAATTACAATACACATACATAATATGAATTTCTAATTTTATTGCACAAAAATATAAAAAAAACAGTCACGCCCATCCAATATCATAGGGTATGAAAGTTGAGTTTTTTCCCTTCTTCTTGTAGATCTCTTTTAAAATAACGGTGACGGGTATAGCATATTCGGGCAACCGTCGAAACTTTTCTTACTTGTTTCACTTAATTGCCGTCAACTTGTTAATTAAGAAAAGCAAAACAGGCATTTCAAAGTTTAATATGCAATCTTGATGGATCGGCCAAGTTATATGCTCAGGGCTAGAAAAATACAATTATTTTCAATTCTTATAGGCTCACTTGAGGTATGCTCCTTTCACGCATTGTAATCTTCAAACCATGCCTTGAAATGAATATAATTGAAACTTTTTAAAAAAAATTGATATAAAATGTGAAGTTATAAAAAAAATGCACTCAACATACCATATGCATACGTATTGGGTGTAGGAAAAGTGAATAGTTTTTTGTGCCAACTAGACAATAATCTTCTAATCTAATTTTTCCTGTACATTTTTTTTACATAAAAGCAATACGCTCACTTAGTTGAGATAACGTATAAAAATATTTAAAATTATTGTTTAAAATTGTCCTCTATAGAGTAAAATCTTGTGTCAATTATTCCGTTTCCTTTCTCATAACATGATCATAAGATTATATACATATATATAACACAAAAAAAAACGAAAAAAGACAATTTATAATATTTATCGATAGAAATTATATAATATTAGCAAATTAGAAATTAAATTATATTTTAAATAGATTACAATGTTATGTATATCATAGCCATAGTAACAAAAGCATAGGCACCTAACATATATATATCGTTGTTGTTTTAAAAAGTTATTACTAGGAAGAAACCCAAAAAAAAAAAAAAAAAAAAAAACCAAACAAAAAAAAAAAAAAATAAAAAAACAACATTTCAAGAGTTTGTATTCCAAAAAAAAAAAAAAAAAAAATTCAACGAATATCACTGGGTATGTAATAAGTTTTTATACCCATCACCCAAAGGTGAAGGTTGTATTCATACTGTGAAAACGGTTTCAACGCCCAAACGAAACTCCAGAAACCCCACAAAGTACAAATATATTCGTAATCAGCATCAAATTTTAAATCGATTTAAGCATGTCCGTATGTCCGTCTACCCGTCTGTGTAACGTCTGTTGTAAAGATTCTGCTGTGCGTAAAAATGAAGCTATCGACTGCAAATTGGGCAGAAACATTAGAAGTTCTTCTACACAGGATGGTATTGGAAATGGGATCAAATCACTCGAAGCGCACGCCTACAGTACCACATAAGCTGAAAACACTTTTGTTTTTCAAAAGGAATAAGGAACTGATTTTTTGTTCATATACTGCAAAGGATAAATGTACAAAAGTTCGAAGGTATATTGTATGGCCAATGCTATAAAACCTGTACGGAATAGTATAGTGTATCAAAATATCATTTTTTTCAACGTGCTTAAAGCAAGCTCCTCCATAAAGTGTATACATTCGTGGCTAGTTTCAAGTTCGGAATATACCCAAACTTGCCCGTCCGTTCATCTCTCCATCTGTCCGTCTGCGCAACTTTGTAGTTTCTGCGGTAAACATCCTCCCATTAACGAAAATGCGATACCTTTATCGCCAACAAATTCGCAAAAGTATTCGGAAATGACCAAAATGTTTCAAAGCGCACGCCTACAACGCCCACATGCTTCTACGACAAAAACTTTATTTTGAAAATAGAAAAAATCAACTGCGCATACTCCATATTATAAAGCATGAAAATTTTTGTTCTTTTACCTCTTTTGCCTCTTTTTGGGGTAAGCGGTGATGGATATATAAGATTCGGTAACAATCGAACATAATTTTCTTACTTATTTTACTTCGTTATATTTTTCGGTTTATAAAAATATTTTTTGTTTCGCTTTTTTTGTTTTATTTTTTACTTACAATACTTCTTATATTGCCAGGATATCAACTCAGACTCTTTCCTAGATTGCGTTACAAGAAATTCATTGTCAATCGGACTCCCCATTAAATGTAAGATGTATTTCAGTTTCACATTTTGTTCTTTTTCATCCATCCTGAAGCACATGTACACGTATTCTTGATGAGCATAACATGCTGAGAGCATTTGGCTTTCATGCCTCTCCGCCCGGTTGTTTGTTCCCTTATTGTTAGAATATTCGCGGCGCAACGAAAAGTGTCATGCAATGCTAATTGACGCCTACAGGTGCAGTTTGACAATGCGTAGGCAAGATAAGCAAAACAATGCAATCAACAATCCGTGGTAAATATTAATTTAAAGTTTTTGACGTCAACAAGTTTTTTGCACTAGCATTCCATATCGCCTGTGTTCACTATTAATATATAATTCTGAATAGCTATAAAGATTACACTAGAGCCAGTCTGCATCTGTGCATTGTCTGATCCTTCTGCGATCTTTATTTGACATGTGTCTGACTGCCAAGTTCTTAGTTATCCATTCACCATATCAGTCATACGTTCTGCACCTCTCGGGCTCCTCATCTTATTCTTTACTTAAATTTAATTCGACAAATTTATTTGTTTATTCATTTTTTAAAACAAACACTCAAGGGAAACTTGCTTAGAACTAAGGCTAAGGTATCATCTTGCTTCTGAGTTTTGCGAGTATTAAGATTGGCAGGTACCTTTCTGCTGGCCCTCGGTCGCAAATATAAGGTAGGCATCTTTAAAGCAGCGTTAAAGATTGTTTGCTTAGGGAAAAATAGGAGTTTTTAGAAAGCATTTCAGTTAACACATTAGCTACATCAACCACGCCAGATACTATGGAAATCAGTACTGTCTTTCAGTCTGACGACAAACAACCAAAAGCGTTCGCTGCTTTTTGGCGGGACAAGACCTGTGATACGTACCCATTTGGGAGAATGTTCGGAATGTGCTTCGGAGTACCTAGTTGCATTTGTAGTCGTTTGGATTGAAACACTAAATTTTAAATGTAAATTTAATTAAACCCACAATAGTCTTTAGATTCCTCCGAGGTTTGTCTTCAGTGAAAAGAAAGACTTTATTCCATGCGTGATGATGTTGTGTATCATTTCTGCAACGCCATTAACTTTGTTATTTAGGGTCTTAAATTCCGGATTAAAATGCCTAAAAAGTTATTAAGCTCTGGCCAATTTGCGTTTTCTTATTTGAAAATTTCGTATTTGAAAATTTCACATTTCGGGACTGAGGAAAAAACCGCGCAGAAATTAGTATATAAAAAGGATATAAAAGAATATAGTAAAGTATTTTTCTAAATGCGAAATAACAAAAATATCTAACGTAGTTTGGTACACTGCACTGTGAATGCTATAAGCCCATAAATAGTATTAACCGTCCTCAAATCGCTTTAGAGTTGTGTGCGTCGAATGGCGAAGCCATGTCGTATTATGAACATTGAAATCATCAGTAAAAGCGTCGAAGCCGTGTGAAGAAACCATCGGGTATGCATTTGGGCTTCTGTAAACAAACGCAAAGTACGACTTAAGTGTCGAGATCATGAATTCTACCCACAGGGAGGTGAATTTGTGGTCATGGGTATCATAACGCTGCTGTCATTGGAAGACAAAACCGTTGCGCATACGCGCGTATCGGAAGGCCTCAATGGTAAATGAAAATCATACATCTTCACCCTATACCTAATAAATAACGTATAATAAAACAACAATTCGTGTGTGTAAATTTACTATATATAATGAAACGAATAAAATGCATATAAAAAATTGAGTCCAAGGCAGTTATTCTGATCACATTTGCTCAAGTAATTTGTCTTAATTTTGAAAATTCTTCGAGGTTGTTGATAAATGGCGTATGTTCATAATCGCACAATGGTGATCAGTTGATCAGTGTATCTATCGTAAAGTACATCCGTACATTTACACGTACGTAACGCCAAATAAAACCATTCAAAATTGTTTTTTCTTTTTCTGCTTACTGAATTAGGTTTAAGACTTTCTTATACCATATGCTTAAAAAAAACATGTGCATATATTGCATATATTCTACTTCTGGGTTCTTTGTAGAGCTCTTTTTCACTATTTCAAGTGCTGCGTCCCACCTTCCTCGGCTGGATATTTTTCTAGTTTAATCCAGTTCACAACAGAAATAAACAAAGTGCCGTACATAACCTCCATCTCTTCGCGCTTTTATGCAACATTTTGTAAACAACTGAAACTTATATCGTACAAACACCAATACCTATGTTCTGTCTATCTAAGTTATCTATGCCCGAAATTTCATAGTAATTGAACCTGTTGTATAGAATATTAAATTTAATTTGATAATTTTTTATCCGAGTAAAGCCTATGGTGCTGAAATGACTAAAATGACATAGAAATTTAAAATCGGTATGCAGGCAAGGCAACCCGCTTCTTCTACAATGCCTAAGTCACACATAAAACCAAATCTACTTTTAACAATAAAGTCCGGAGATACCCAAGAAGTGAGAAAACTTAGCATGATCTACGTAGGAATGATTGGTCGTAGGAACGTTGATCACAAAATATTAAATATATCTAATGTTCGATAGAAATACAATAGAGTTGTTTTGATTAATTATGTAGACGAAGACGGCTGTAAAGAAGTCTAACCACCTATTGAAAAAATTATGCGTAAGGATTGTGAAGTTTTAAAGCCAGAAAAGCTGTAGCCGATTTAAAACGGCTAGCAAGACTTTTAAATACGAAAATAATGAGCGGATAAAAAAATTGCGCTATCAGAGCCCCTTGCAAAACCTACGTATCGTTTTGCTTGGGATGAATTATACATCAATTGTGAAATTTGCAGAAGGCTGATAACAAGCTGTTAATTAACGAGAGAACAGAAATGAACGCTACTTTTAGTTAAAAGTTAGAAGCTACAACAAGTGGTAGGATCAAAAAGGTATTCAATGAGCGAAATATGAAATATAAACGCTTATCCACTTATTTAGTTGCCAACGTTGTTGTTGGTGTGCTAATAATTCGATCCAGGCTATTTTTGCTCCAAACATGCTGATGCTTCTGACGAAGATTTGCGGAGCGCTGTCTCATAGACGTATTCACGGGAGCAAAAGGCATGGACGAAAGGTTTAAGAAATTGA
The DNA here is from genome assembly GCF_014805625.2 of Glossina fuscipes. Lineage (NCBI taxonomy): Eukaryota > Metazoa > Arthropoda > Insecta > Diptera > Glossinidae > Glossina > Glossina fuscipes. The sequence goes on along the minus strand of NW_023998433.1, from coordinate 1,192,237 downwards.
CGAAACGGCAACATATTGATTTTTGCAAACAGCATACAGATCGTACAAAGTTCGGCGTACGGGCAGT
>NW_023998433.1:1028685-1192070 GCF_014805625.2 Glossina fuscipes | reverse complement strand
TGCACACTGAAAAAAAATAATATTTTGATACACTATAATAATGGGTGAGCGCACTCGATTTTTCCTATTTTTGTACAGGTACTATAGAATTGCCCATAGAATATACCTTCAAATTTTGTACATTTATTTGCTACAGTTTACGAGTAATGAACAAAAAATCAATTTCTTATTCCTTTTGAAAAACAAAAGTGTTTTCAGCTTACGTGGTACTGTAGGCGTGTACTACGAACGATTTGTTTCTCATCTCTCTGCCGAATTTGAAGTCGATACCTTCACTTCTGCGGCCAGGAGAATATTTACAACAGACATGACGCAGACAGGTAGGCGGACAAACGAACACGTTTAAATTGATTCAAAATCTGCTGCTGATCAAAGATATCTACACTCCGTGGGGTCTCTGGGGCTTTGTTTTGGCATTGGCGCGTCAACCGTCATCGTCCCCTAACATCATAATCTTGGTCATCCGAATTAACATAACCTGACATATAACAACCTGTTATTACCCTTTTGTTAACTGCAAATTTTTTGTTCACCTTTACATGCCCCTCATTCATTTAGTGACTTTGTATAAAAATATCAATATTAATTTCGCCTCACATTCAGACAATTAAGAATTACTTTTGTAATTTCATTTAGTTGAAATATTTCATTTATGCTAACTTTTAAATTCTTTTAAATTTTATGCAACAAAAATAACAACAACGCAAGTATATACATAACCCTGACAAAACTCTTGTAACTATGTAACGCACAACAATAGAAAATAATTTATTTATTTACTTAGTTTACCTAAATAATTTTTGCCATCTAATTTTGTAAGTTAAGCAAAAGAATTTTTTAGCTCATACCGCCCAGTCATTTAAAGAAGAAAGAAACTATATTCCCGCATTTTTTTTAATGTACCTCTTATCAATATGGGCTCCTTTATTATTCCCGTTTTCGAATATTGAATTAACTCTTCTGGCCGTCAAGCTCGATCATTAGAAAAACCGGCATATCTCATATTTCTTGTTACCCTTGCATCCTTTCGCCGACTTATCTCGCGTGTTGGTTGGTTAGGATGGTTATGGTTGATTATCTGCATCACTTTAGCGTAACCGAAGACCAACCTGAAGCAAGCATTTGTAACATTTCTTATAAAGACGGCTTTTGAAATCATTAGTAAAATAGTCGTCCAGAAAGCACCTCTGTTCATCTATATATGCCCTATTATATCAAATACTTAGGAATAGATATAGACAGAATATCTGTATGCAAAAATGGGGAATCAAACGAAAAACTTTCAACTTAAAAAAAATGTTTTCACTTGTTAAATCCGAAATCACTACTTCACCTACTTGAGAAATGAAATCGCCGTATTAAAAACCATAATCAGATCTACTTAAATAGCGATCAGTTGGCTAACCGCCGTACGATCTAATTGCAATGGTTTTTAATTGCAAAATATATTATTAAATACGGACATGACGATTCGCCCTTTTTAGATCAATATCTCTTATGTGGCACTAGGTACAGTTTTTAAATATTGCCTACGGATTGTTTTATTTTTCATACAATTTCAGATAATCTTACCATGTCAAATCACCCATAAATATTTGCATTGTAATGGAATTTATAGTTCTTGCGGGTGCACAAATGCGGATCGCTATTATTTCTCATCAAATACCGAATCTCGAAACCTGGGAACCAGCTGCAGATTCCATTCGCATTTGGTTTGCTAGTCATTGCTTTTTGCTTGCTGTAGGCGAGCCGTTCTTGACTTTAAATCACTTTATGTGCATTAACTAGACGTCGGGTTTCATTTTTTGAACCGTGAGCATAACAACAAACGCCAAAGGCAGGGGCACAGTACTAAATGTGAAAGTATTAGTAGTATTATTGTTATTATTATCGTTATTATCATTATTATTATTGCTAATATAGCCAAAGAATCAAATTCGAAGACTAAAGTCTTAAGCACTAGTATCTAGAACTATCGGCTTTATTGAAAGCTCTACCCCATTTGAAATTTAAACCCACGACCATTGTCGTGTTGGTCGAGATTCTTTGTGTACTCGGCGACTCAGGCGAATGGTTTTAAAAGCAAAATTTTTATTAATAATTACTATTATAATTATTATTACAATTTATTCAACCGAAGAAATAGATTCCAGGCCTAAAAGCAGATCAAGCACTGGCAACTAAAACTATCGGCTTTTCTTTTTTCATAGGATACACTATATGGTTACTATAGTCGCTTCAATAAAATTAAATATTTTATTGATATTAAATTCACCAGACACTACCATGTGCGTGTACGTGTACGTGTGTGTGTACGCGTGTGTGTGTGTGTGTTTGTGTGTGTGTCTTTTTTGCTCTCCGACCTGTAGGTAAAAAATCTTCAAAAGATGCTCTTAGTAGCAGCATGCACGATTCGCTATCCATGACGCATACGTACTAAAAACTACCCCGCTACACCTTTCTTCTACAACCCACCGCGGGACCACCGTTAAGTACTACTTCGCGGAGGCCGGTTGTCGTTAGCACGATTCCGATGGTGGAAACTCAGTGGAATACACTATTGGCTTCCACTCCCTCTGCTCTCCACCCGTGGTCTCTCCATTCGCCATAACGTCTCGACGGCATTGCTTGCGAACGCGTTTACGGCGTTCAAAGCTGCTGCACTACCGATCATTACGCTCGTTATTTCGTTAGGTTGCACTTGAGGTCGTTCTCAAATCTGCAGCAGTAGAAAATTACGTGCTCTGCGTCTTCCTCCGTATCCGCGCATATCAGGCGAGCTGTCGTGCCCGAATCTGTGCAGCTACTTCCGAAAGCAGCCATGGCCAGTCAGAAGCTGGGTGAGGTAATAGTTTCCCCCGCCGTGGCGTCTTTCAACCCATCATCTTATGCTAGGAACAAGAGCAAACGTCCATCTTTCTTTAGTCATTCTTTCCCACCTCGACTGCCATATCTTCAACGAGGCTACCCCTTCCTTGGTTCTTATAACGCGTGAGGAGAGCTCGTTGCCGCGACGCAGCTCGTAGATGCGGCTCATCTCGTCGGCCAGAATGTCGACTGGCAGAACGCCAGCTAGCACTAGCACTGCTTCTTCTGACACGGTGCCGAATGCGCAAACCTGCCTAAGGCGATATATCGCCGCCAATTTTCGGAGTGCCGTCTTTACAATCAGTGCACACGCCCACACTTGTCTCGTATACATAATGCCGCTTTCTTCGCCACGTAATCAATATGACACCTGAAGTTGAGGCGATGGTCAATTATGACCCCCAGAGATTTGAGGGCGGGGACTGATTGCACTATGTGATCCCCGATTCTAATCATGCACGTCTCTGGCTTTTTCCGGCTGCTCACAAGCACAACTTCAGTTTTATGTTCAGCCAGCTCTATGCCCACATTGTTTAGCCACCTTCTGATGACGATGATTGCCTCGGTAGCTTCCGCTTCTATGTCTGTAATTTGCTTTGCGAGCGCCACTATCGCTACGTCGTCGGCGAATCCAAAACTTGTAGTGCTGGTGGATAGCAGGAACTTCAGAACGTCGTGATACATTATATTCCACAAGAGACGGCCAAGAACAGACCCTTGTGAGGCGTCGGCTGATATTTTATACAATTCTGTGCCGTTCTCGCTTTCATACACCAACGTGCGGTTCGACAGGTAACTCGTTATGATATCTAGTAATACCTTGGAACCTGCGCTTTTATAAGAGCCTAACCGATAGCTCCCCAATTCGCCAAGTTAAAGACGTTTTCAACGGTAAGTGTAATCAGGGCACAGTATTTTTTGGGACCACCTTTCCATCTATCCCCGGCTATGGAGTCGGATGCCAGCCTCACTAGGTGTTTTATGGCATCTATTGTCGACCGCGTTCTTCTGAAGCCGTACTGATTATTGGATAGGGCACCATTTTCTTCGGCTACTAGCAGTAGACTTTCGTATACTACTGATTCCAGCAGTTTGCCCATCGTATCCAGAAAACAGACAGGCCTGTATGACGATGGACCAGCCGATGGCTTGCTACTTTTAGGGATCAGGACCAGCCTCTGCATCTTCCATTTCTCGGAAAGACTCTCTCTCTGCGACATGGTTGCAGAAGTTGGGCAAATATCTCCGGTCTTACCCTAATCGCCGTCTTCAGCGCTTTATTAGGAGTTCCGTCCGGACCTGGAGCCTTTTTGTCGCCAATTGCTTCGCTGACCGCAAGCACGTCTTCCATAACAATAACCGGGGGTGGTTCTTGCTACCCTTTGATGAAATCCTCTGATACGTATGGCGGCGTTTGCGGGAAAAGTTTTGTTACAATTTTGCTCAGCAAGGCAGGGCACGTGACTTGTGGCCGGCCGTCCCTTTAAATTTCTTCAGCACCACTTTGTACGCAGTTCCTCAAGGGTCTGCCTCTCTGCACAGAGTCTCGAAACAGCTTCTCTTGCTGCGCCTAATGGCTTTCTTCAAGTCACCGCGCAGCACTTGTAGTTGTGGACCCGACTGTCGAAGTTTGGCTTTTTCCTATATCGCGAGACCAATCTTCTGGCTTTAAGGCACTCCTTCCTGGCCGAACTTATTTCCGCGTTCAACCAGTAGCACGGGGCGCCTTTTTTGCACGTCCTTCTTCTAAACATTGACGCGTCGTTTATAGCGGTACACACACATCGTGTACGAGCTGCTCCGTGTTCTCACCGTTTATCGCACGCGAAGAGAAAGTCAACTTGAAGGTTTCTTCGTCGTCCTTCCACTTCGGACCCCTGTGCGTCAGACCTCTATTTCCTCTGCATCGCCGGACCTCGACCCCTATAAAGATGGCTTGGTGTTCGCTGTCCGTGTAGCCTTCAAAGAGCGTCCATCTACACTTTGGCATCATGCTATCGCTCACGAACGTGATGTCGATCATTGATTCGAAATCCGCTCTCCTGAACGTATGTTTTTGACAGTCATTCATTAACGTCAATGGTAACGCTTCCAGAAGCATTAGTGGTTCTACTGTCCCATTCCACCGGCCAGGCGTTAAAGTCTCCCGCGATTATGACCAGCGGTTTGCTGCGGCCATCCGCTACTAATTCATCAAACATATTCAGGAACTTCCCCTGCGTCCAGCTTGGGGTGCATAGCAACCGTAGTAGTATGTGTCCCGAATTCTCGCCCGCGTGTAGCCGTTGTGCTAGCCACCTTCATTCAGGAGTGCAGATTCTAATGACCAGGTTGCTGCTTTCCTTGCTGCATCGGCGATCCATCTTCCACGACTCATACTTCTGAAAGATTCGCTGATCAGCAACATGTCTACCTTCTTCTCTATGACCGTTTGTCTGAACAGATCATGAGCTGCTTCGCCGTGGTTGAGATTAATCTGCATTATTCTCATTCGCGTTCTCTAGCAGCTAAAGTACGTTTGAATAAAGGGCACATGCTGCTCCCCGCTATACGTTTAGCGTCCACATTTGGCGTGCCTTTACAGATATCACACCGAGGATCTTCGGAGCACTCTTTTGCGATGTGCCCATCTTCTTCACATCGTCGGCAGACCTTTGGTCGGTCGCATGTTCCTGTGTGTACGTGTGTGTGCATGCGTGCGTGTGTGTGTTTGTGCGTGTGCTACTTAATTTTATAAATTATTAAAAATTTGTGAAAATCGTGTTTTAAAATTATTTCATAAAAATTGTTCGCTAATTGCTAATGCGTTGAAAAGATGTTAACTTAATGATATTTTAATGTTGTAAAATATCCGATGAAACGTTAGCTTAACCAAAATGTGTCTCTAATATGCCTGCGTGTCTATCCAATATGACATACAATAGTTCACATTTCATTGCTTGGTGAAACCGTAATTAAAATATTAAACTACCAACCGACTTTTTATACATATATATTTATTTCTTTAAATCATATCAAGTTGCATTTCCCTCTTAAAATTCTCAAAGTTTCAAAAATTCAGACAGAAAGTTCATTCCATAGAGATTTTCGTATATAGTATTTTGCATCGATGCAAGAGATCAAATTAAAAAATATGCTAGAATCGTTCGCAAAAAAAATGTTGTGCTCATTATATACAGGATGTTACAAAAGTGGCAATAAAAACTGATGTTTTTACGAAAATTTTATCGGATTGTATAATGACTAACATTACTAAAAATCATACAAGTTAATACTGAAAATTAAGTACTGATGGTACTGCGCCGATTATGATTGTTTTTAAATTTAACTTTCTGAAATATATTTGCACAACATTTTTGGATGAGCCATATACTATGAGCAAAAGTATTATGAAATTTTTTGTTTTTTCTCAAAATAGATCTCTATTTTTGGAGCTTTTCGAGTATCAAATAAAAAAAAAAAAACCAAACCAAATGTGGTAATTTAATATGACGATAGAAGTAGCTATAAACTAAGCGCCTGAAAATCGAAACGCGCAAAGATAAATTGAATATGAATATAAAAACGTGTTGTTCTTATTATAAAAATTCGCCTACAATTTTTGAAACGTTGCATTCTTTATATGCGTTATATGCGTTCTTTTAAAGCTAAAAACCTTCCAACATATCAAATCAATTAATTCAATGTATCTTCTATATTAAATTGTGCATGTATGTAACGCTCATGAAAATGAACATGAAAATAAAAACGCTTATAAAAATAAGACTAAAGAAGAATTAATTAAAATAAAGTACAAATGGTGGACGGTTCAAAGTGATAAATTTAAATAAGAATAATTTATGATACCAAATTTTTCAAACAAGAATTTAGTGCACAAAACACAAGTGCTTGCACTCCATATTATCATCATCAAAAGTTCAAAAGGAATTTAATCTAAAATAATGTGTACTTCTTTAAATCTATGGTTCTTGTGTTTTGTGTCATATACATAAAAATGGCAAAAGTTATTTAATTCTAAACAGGAGATGATGCATATTATATAAGCACTTAATCTCGTTACGACTCCTTTTAAATAAACAGTATTTTTAGAAATTCAAAGAAAAAAAACGAAAATTAATGTTCCTCTTCTTCTTTTTCTGTTTCTTAACAATTTAGATTAATTTTTTTCTTAACATAAAAGCAACTAAGGTCTTTTAATTTTCCCAAGCAGCTACCTCCGACATATCGAACTATATAAACCATTCTTTCCTCTTTGTAACCTGATGTCCTGTAGCCGAATGTATAACGGCTTCATCGGGGTCTTCGGCTCCATCAGCACCTTGATCTTCGTGAGTCAGGTAGTCCCCTTTGTGGCGATGTAAATAACGACCAATCAAAAATACCATCAGGCACAGCAATAACAACAATACTGTTAAAAGGCCTAGTGAAAACAAGAATACATTTAAAAGAAAAAATGACAGCTTTTTATTATCCATTAACTTACAGCCCAAAAGTACAGAATCTACTTCATTGTAAGCTTTGCGTAATTTCTCTTCATCAATAAGGGGTGGCGGTCGTGTCTCAATTTCTATTGGGGGATGTGTAACTGGTTCTACACCGCAAAAGTCTTCCGTTACAGGAGCTGAAAAGGGGCTTGAGCTTTGTGTACCTATATCAATAGAAAAAACACTTACTTCCCAATGATTTCACGTTCGATGGAGGATTTTCTTGGAAAAGTAATTTCAGTGGATATATGTCATCGAATTGCACACGTGACACGCAACCCGCAAAACCGTCAGTCATCGACTCATTTTTACCAATATATAGATATTGAACGTTATTAAACTGGGCGTCAGCTGAAGCTTTAATATCGAAATGATATTCAACAGGCTCATAATTATCAACTTGCAAAACCACGGTCGAGCCGCCATTTTTCCGCATGAAACGTACATCATGATATTGGCCTAACCCGAAATGTTTTTTGGGAAAGATAATTTCCTGTCGTTCAAATCCGAAATCAAAAATACAACGCAAATAACCTTAAAAGAAAATACTTTGTTGTAAAGTTGCAAAATTTTCAAATCATTGAAGTTTTACCGGAGTTTGAAATTGCCAGGGTTAAGTACTCGCCGGTCAAATTAGACGAGAGACCCAAAAGAAAGCCTTTAGTTATAGTTGTCGTAAAGCCGACGCGTATATTCTCTGCAATTGTAGAACGAAATGAACCTTCGAAATCATAACGTATAAATGAACTGCTCCTTAAGTTAACACCAATTTCTAAAAGAAAAAAATGTTTACATCTCACTTAAATTTTTACATCCTTTTATTTCTACCGTCCGCGCATATTGGTCCTTTAAAAGCACTCCAGCGGCAATCACATGAATATCCATCATAACGTTCCGTGCAAGTACCATTATTCAAACAGGGATTGGACTCACATCGGCCTACACATCCAGCGGTTATTCCATACAAACCGTGTACGGTGTACTGTTTTAAATCAATCATTTTCCCATTAAGTAGAAGTGCCCTAATACAACCCACGTAACCATCTCTATACTCGGTTGTGGCACCCAAGACCAAATCCGATGTCAAATGTAAAGCTCTCACTGGACCGGGTGGTTCTCTTACTTCTGCCTTAATAGAACCATCCACAACTAAACGCGCTTCCTTTCTGGGAAGCAAGACAGTGTATAATTATCGCTATCAATAATTCCCATATCAATATTACAGACCTATTTCTCTCCACGCTAACCGTATGCCATACATTGTCATTCAGCCGATAGCTGGTGCCGACATTGACACCCAGTGGTCCACTCCCAGCTTGATATTGAAACTGCACTTTATTGCCACCAATTATACTCAATTTGATGTAATCCGTAGGACCCGTAGCATGAAAGATGACTGCATTTTCAAGAGTAGTTTTAAATTCCAAATAAATATCTCCCGAATGTCCCATATCAAAAGGCGGCAAATTTATAGTCGCGTCAGCAATACGAAAGGTAACCACATTACTAAATAGGTCATCGCCTTCGCAACGCAAAGGACCCAAAGTATAACGACCTTGCTTCTCATCAAGCGGAGTTCCAGTATCGCCGAATTTCAAAGCCCTTACTGGTAAATATTCCTTCTCACGTATATCGCCTCCATCTTCAGTCCATTCCATACTGTTTGAATCACAGTTACACCACTTCGTGGGATCTTGACATTTGCCTAATATTCCACATTCACATTTGCGTGAACCCGGCAAGGCACCTGGCCAGTAATCCATGGGTTGATTTTGACGTGACATCCACCACGAAAATGGACGAAAGTTACCAACTTCAGCTAAACCAAAGGCAACTCAGAAAATTGTTATTCAAATATTTTTTCTATTAAAAGGAATCCAACACTTACATGGAGAATTGAAAAGTCTTGAAGAACGACAAGCGTAAGTTAAGCGTTGCCAGCATGTGTGCGACCGATTAAGCAGGGCTTCTATTTGCTCTGAATCGGCATCGTATAATATATTTTGTTTAAAAGACCCAGGTTCTTGGAAACCATCTACGGTGGTGGTATGTTCTTGACTGTGACCTAAGGTGGTTATAACACGACCGTCAGCTGAAAAACTGGTATTTTTATTTCATATCTTAAAAATGTAATGCATTAATTTGCCTTACAGTAGAATTCACAGACAACCGGAAAAGGTGCTAACGGGCCGCTGCCATCCACATCAATGTTTATATTAACTCGCTGTTGGACATGTTGAACATTCTTATAAGCTTGGCAAGATAAGGGATTATTTGCTGAAATTGTACCAACAAATTTAATATAAAATGTATTTAATAAATCCCAAGTTAAACTTACAAGTATGACATACGGCTCCAGCATAACCTGTGTTGGAACAATCGCAAAAGAATTCCATAGAATTCTGATGGCAGTTACCATTGTGCTGGCAAGGATTAGGATTACAACGATCAATCATTTGACAAGCATCTACAACAACTTCATCGCCACAGCATACTTCCTCACCTTCAACCCAATCTTTCGGTAATTTGTAATTTCCGTCGACCAAAATCAAACGCATACAGCCTACAAAGCCGTTATTTTTTTCAATTCCGCCTGCTAGGTAATATAAACGGCCCGTGGAAATTTCAATATTCTTAGTGGTTGTCATCGGACGCTGGTCAATATCTACAACTAGACGGTTACGTTGAATGGTCAAGACAAATGAATGCCATTTCCCGTCATTGAATTGCTCATTATAATTATCCAGAATAATGCGAGGTTTATTTGTGAATTTCAAATCTACTTTCACTTTGCCGTAGTCTAAAAATACTTTCACATAGCCGCCAGTGCGAAATTCATGTTGTAACATCATGCCGGACTCTTCATAAGTTCGAAAATAAAAAGAAACATTCAACGATTTTTGAGCTTCGTAACCTTTTAAGCGGACAAACGAATTGCGTGTAGTAAACGTCACTGGATAGATGGGAGGTGATGGACACGCATAAACTGTGTTAACATTTTTGTAACGATACGCATCACCGTGTTCATAATTCTGTTTCATATCGCGAATGAAATTCGTTGAATTAAAAAATATATTTTCCATGCACCCGGTGAAGTTTTGCGTAACATATATGCCTTCCTGGATATTGGGTACACCGCCTACATACAATTCTCGGTTTAAATTCAAGCGACTGAATTCGCCCTTAATTCGACCCCGCACAATCACACGATCGACAGAGAAAATAATATCACGTCTATTCCGTGATATAACCACATCATGCCAAACATTATCATCTAGCAAACTTCCCACCGATAAGGAGGTCATAATACCACTACCTAAATCCAAATTTAAAACCATTTTGTTATCCATCAGTTGCAAAGCAAAATAGTCCCCTTGGGTGCCACGCGAGTATAACATTATGCCATTAGCATACGCGGTCTTAAAACGAAAGCGTATCGATTCTCGGGTTGAAGCGATTGGCTCCTGTATTAAATTGTAGCGCACTAGACCAGCACCGTTGAAAAAAAGATTTTCTGCCTCTATAAATATGAAATAAAGAAGAAGCTTAATCGACTTTTGCACATTCAAGTCCGTGTTGTCTAGGTTCATTAATGTAAAATATCAAAGAAAAATTGATTGGAGATTTCACATACCGTAATCGCAGCCATATAACTCAATCCTCATAGATATGCGGTCGTGCCAACGTGTTGGGTTTATGCGCACCCATTGAGCAATAATGGGTACTTCGAAAACATTGTAATGTATAGAATTGCCATCCGAGTTTCCTTTAAACATCTGTACAGAAAAATTAATATGCAGCTTTCATTATTTTACGCACTTCAATCTTACTGGCCGTAAACGGATAAATACACGAAATAGGTTATAATATTAATATTCAGTTAGTTAAATTATGAAATAAAGTAGTGTGTTAAGTTACTTAAATAAAAAATAAAAATCAATAATGTTAGATTTTCCACCAAAAGCCCATTCAATCGTATCTAAGCCTATGCATGTTTTTAATTATTTAAATTAGAGACCAATGTATCAAGTTACCCATGTAATATTTTAATCACCTTATTTTGGGAGCGGAAAATTCGTTTAAAAATATAAAAAGGCACATTACATTGATGTAGAGCGCGGTAATCTCTTGGCGTTCGTCTTTACCTTTGAGAAAAGAGTTAAAAGCTAAAGTTTGTTATATATAACAGTAAAAGTGACATGCTATGCAAGCATAAAGAATTTACCGCAAATACTAACTTTTCCTATCTGATCTTAATACTCGAAACCATAAGATACGTAAAGTTTTAACATAGCAAAGTCCGAAGGTCACCTAAGATAGGATAAGCGATCCTTTATTACGGTGAAAACATTGAATAATTACATTAATAATTTTTACATTTTTGCTAATTGCACTCGGGTTATTAAAGTTTTTTAACTAAGTTAAATTTAATTTTATTAAAATGAAAATCATTCTTGATTTATTTGCATGATAGAATACCAACGATTATAACTTGTTTTTATCTAAAACCATACATTTTGTGGGAGCCCTTATATTGGTTTAGAATATAAATTGATGGGACTTAAATGTAGCAAAATTAATCCTATTGCCAAATACCATATCATTATTCACCTGCTTCTATCATAAAGTACCAGAAATTACAATTTGTTCCATTACTTTCAATAAGTACCTTTATAAGGCGTGGTGTCGGAAAAATATGCCTAATTAGTCCAAATGTGGTATATTTATTTCCTAGGTAAAATTGCTATTAGTCGCAAATTTTGATCGTAATATATTTAAAAAAAGAGATCTTCTTGTCACATAAAAGCATAGTTTATGTTAGAACCGTTACATAAGGCGAAAAACATAAGATAAACTTCCACGATCCAAGTTTGACACACTTGAGTTTTATTCCAAGCTGCTCTTGAAAACAAATTCTCACTATGAAGCATTATAAATTTGAACATTTTGCCATATAAAGATGTAGTTTTCGTAGAAACAGTTATATAAAAGGGGATTCAAAACGTCGACCCATCCGATCGAAACTTTTCGCAGCAACTTAGGATGTCGAAATATGGTTATTCCGCAATTTTGACGGAAAATTTTGAAAATTTCAATTTCAAATCATATGCATCGTACGAGGAGTCGTCTATTTGTGTGTTTTGTGTTCACCTAAAAATACCAAATTTTGAGGTATTTTAATGAGATTTGGAACAATGGCGTTCTTTGACCTAAGGACGAACGTTGTTGAAAATGTTTCGAATCGGTCTATTATTTCGACCACTCCTCCGTAAACTCCACTCCAAAAAAATGCAATTTTCAAAATTTTTCGACAAGTCTCATTGAGTAGTAGCACTTCGACATTCTGAAATTATATGAGAAATTTGGTTTGGGTGTGGCAATTTTCTCATCCCGCCTTCATATAACCATTCCTAAGAAAACTACACCTTTATATGGTAAAACGATCAAATTTTTCATATTTCATACTGAAACTTATTATATAATAGTAAATTGACACAAATAAACCGTACCGAATTCGGACTACATAGATCTGTTTTTTGGATACAACCGCATATATGGTCTCTTAGGAAATGCAAACCCTTATATAAGCTCAAAATTTGCCAGTAATTTGAAATAAAAATGAAATGGACTAAATTTGAATAGCATGGATCTATTTCTTGGACCCCACTTCTTATAAGACTGTACATGGATCGAAAACCCTTCAGAAAGAGGATTAATTTTTAATATTTTATAGTGAAAATTAGTCCATAGTATCGTTTTAACAAAAAAACTGACGGCAGGGAATTTTGATCACATAGGCCTGCTTTATAAACCATAACATATATAGATGTTACCACGAGAAGCAATTCCTTGTATGGGGAGAAGTTCTAATTTCTAGTTTTTTTTGTGATGGAAAATGAAAAATAATATTTTTAGAAAGTGAATTAACTTTGCTAAATTCGGTCAAATCATGTAAGATTTTGGGCATCTCTCAGTATGTGAGTTTCCATGAAAAGTATGCCTTTGCATGAAAATAATGTGTAATTTTGAGCGTGTTATTACGAAAAATGAGTGAGTGATTGTACTAGGCTCTGCCCGACTATAATTTCTTTAGTGGTTTTCCTATTAAAAAAAAAAAATTCCGATGATAGCTAGAAATTGCTACTAATCGAATATCTTAAGTTTCAAAAACAGCATAAGTACTAATTTCTATAAACCCTTTTTTAAGAAATTTCCCAAATGAGATCCTATTTTAAAAGACATTAGAAAATGGGCTTTCATATCGCTATTGTGTATACATTTCGTCATCTACATGAATACTCATGACATTTGCAGTCATTCATTTCTAGCATCTAAAAATAATCGCCAGAGACTTTATACCGAGATTTCAAGTCCATTTACACATATACATTTCTGTCAAAAATGGGCGTAGCATTGTGAGAGTGATGTGTATGGAAGATTAAATGAACGTACAGGGTTTTTACATTTTAGTAAATATTTGTTTTAAACTGATTTAGACCAATCAACTTCCAATACATTAAGTATTTCAACGAATGGGACGATAAAATCTGAATATTTAATCTACAAAATTAAAAAACTAGATATGCCACACAAGACAGCAATTTTTCAAAATTTCTTAACACAAATATAAGAAAATATTTTGCCCGATAAAATGATTTTTTCCAACTTTGGATCATTTAAGTATGTAAATCAAAAATAGTTAATATACGTGTAAATATTATTTAAAAAGCGTATTACCTGCGGTTCACTTGACGGATTAACATATGAACGCCAATATTCACCATCATCTGAATACTGAACTATGTATTCAGTAACAAATTCATTTGTAAAACGACGTCCCATTGTAGCTATCTTACGAGTAGTACGTTTATCACCCAAATCAATCGTTAGAAAGTGATTGTAAGTATTTTCGACCGGTGTCCAGGCCGAGTTGCCTTTTGTTAGCAAAATGTTATTAACAGTAAGTTAGAGAAGGTGAGTTAGAGTATATGCGTATTATTAGAAATAATATTTAATGTTAGTGTGGGTGTCAGTAAGAGAATAACAAAACAAATTAAAAACATAAAATTTGAACCAGAAGCCAATAAATACCACAATTTATTACATAAAAATACATAAACATTTTAACGCTATTTATTTTGGTGTATAGATATCGCACTTCTCTTATTGAACTCCTTCGTATGAGTAATTATAGCATATAATTTAGGCTTTATTATAGCCTAATTAACCTCAATCCGATTTGCAGTTTTTTTTTTTTTTTTTTTTTGATTAATTGCAACAGCTTACCTTCACATTGCCACCCGGCTCTTTATAATCTGCGAATTCTAAATCAGTTATGCCATAACTAATGGAATACTCAGTAACAAATTCATCGGTGCGAGATCTGCCCTGCAAAGCTATGTGTGTAACATTTTTAACATTCCCCAAATCGATAATCAAACGTTGGTCGAAATCTGAATTCTTAGCCGACCAAGATGTACCAGCTAAAATTGTTTTTATTCATTTATTCAATTATTTATTTATTCATTTATTTATGCATTTATGTATTTATTTATTTCGTTTTAATAGAAAAATGATAAAAATTAAATTAAAAAAAAATAAACAAAAATTCAGTCTGAAGTAAGATTTATGAAACGTCAATAATAATGCTTGCGTTGTATTTTAATAAACTAGTTATAGAATTTCTATAAAACTGGAGTTCGTGGAAGAGAATCACACCTAAACCATTTCGTCGACGTAATTGAAATCATACTCTGTCGACTCTTTCTTTTTCAATTCTCTTAAAATTCTCTTAAAAAAGAAAAAAAAATCCACGCCTTTATTATGGTAAGGTCAACATAAAATCGGACTAGTAGCTTAACCTAAAACAAATTTCAAATCAACATTTATTAAAAATTATATAAATAACTATTTTTTATTTTTCTTTTGAAGTTGATGAAGGCCAGTCATTTTTCAGCTCGACCTGCTGTACATTTTATTAACTTATTTATATACATACGAAATTCGGCTAAAATAAATTAACAATCGATTTTGATTGACTTACAAATAAAGTTTATGTTAACCATAAAGTCGATAGTGCTTCAAGATTTTAGGCTTGGTATTTTTTTTATCTGGCTAAATTAATAATAATATGACTTAACTATTACAAAGGAAAGAAGAATAATGAAAAAATGAAGAGAAAAAAAATTCATATATAAACAAAAGAAAATCAAAAGCGTGTACACATCTAGCGCAGAGGCAAACCCGCAGCCGCTACAGGCCCGAATTGGGAATGATTCCATTAGCCGTTACAAACATGCACGCGATCGGCAAACGAAATTCAGTCCAGTTTTCCAATCATACGGAGATTACAAGATTAAAATTTAATTTAGATGCGACATGGGCAAAGCGCGCGTATTAAGAGAGACAATTAATTTCATAGAGTTTAAAGAATCCGATATTGAGAAACTATTATATGTACAATTTTTTTTTTAACTTAAAGAAGAAACCCTCCAGGACAAATCCACTTTTCTCTAGTGGCTATAAGGCTAACAAAAGCAATCTATTTTTATGGAAGCCAAGAGACAGGAATTACTTTTGAAGAAATTCTATTGAATCTATCCAACATCTGCAGGGATAAGACCATACAACAGAGGCATGTTCAGGTATTGGCCTCACCAAGCGAATGTATAACCTTTTTATAACGTAATGGCGTGGGGATGCCCTAAGTTTATTTAAGGCGAGCTTAATCTGCTGATTAAAACGTAGTCCTTGATCGAATAAAATCAATAAATCAATGAACAAATGCACATTTAACAGTTTTTTGAATTTATGAAATATTCCATAGTGAACAAATATACATATACATCAATTTAAAAGTGTATATGTCAATCATTCATTTTTGATCTAATTTGTAAGAATTCTTATAATTCACAGATTCGCATCTAGTAAGTAAGTAATAGGGGAGTAGAAGGTTTATTTATGTATATGCTACGTATACTTCTCGATAATTCATTGTATTCTTTGTGGATAGAAATGATATTTATATCAAATAGTGGAAAGGAAAGTAATGCAGAGTTAGAAGCGTTTGGAATTTTAAATTGATTTCGCATTCTTCTAATGTGCAGTCAAATCAGTGTCAAATCAAACTGATAAAACTTACATTAAAAGGTATTATAAAGTCGTAAAATATATCGCTAATTAGAACACTATCAACACTTAATAATCACAAAAAATACACTACTTTTAGTTATGCAAATTTGTCTTCGCTTATTATTTTTTTCTCTTGTAAACCACATGTAGATTATTTTCTCGGTTTTTTTAAAACATTCCGACAATATTCCATAATTTCATCGTCACCAGAAACAACCAGAAAAGGTTTAAGTAATTGCGAAATTTCTAATAGTTCAAATTTTCCTGCTCCTGGTCGGCAATTACGGAAAGCTATAGCTGCGCAATAATCTGCGCTAAGCATGTGCTCCTCAAAATACCAATTATGCATTGGAACACCATTTAATTTTAAAGTTGTGCTAGTTAACGGAGAATTCTCATATGTTAACTCCATATCATTGTCTAGGCCAAAACTAATTTTTTGTAAATCAATTGTAATACCAACTCCCAATTCTTTGACATAGGCCTCTTTTAAACACCAATGCCGCATAAAGGCTTTTATTTGGTCATGCCGATTATTATGAGATTGTTTTATATAACGCCACTCAGTATCAGAAAATTTGTTGTGCATAATATGGAAAAAATGATGTAAATCTTTGCCACCAGAATACTCAAGTTTCATGACGTCTACACCCACTCCAAAATCCATAATTTCTGCAGAGCATTTATAAATACCACATAATATCACGAAGCTGCCTTGATGTGATACATTAAAACTAAGATGATGCGCGTCTTCAGCTTTATCTCCAAGCCAATATGGCTTTCCTCTCACATCGCGCGAAAATGCAATGTTATCATAAACCAATCCAGTACACAAACTGACATATCTGCGCATCAATAAACGGCCAACGAGCGATGAAAGAAAATCATCAATAAAATGGAATTTTAACAATCTCACCCGTTCTTCTGTTTGTATCACGCGCACTGCTTGTGCCAATTGTGTCAATGTTGGTGTCCAAGTGTTCAAATCAAATGCCCATCTAGTGCAGAATTTTGACGACATTTTGATTAAAATTCTGTGCGCGAGCTCAACTAGTTCAATTGTTTGGTTTTTTTAGCAATTTTCACATTTTCTCGAAAAGTGCAGTTATATCTGTTTGTCCTTTTTTGTCAATTAGTAGTATTGATAAGTAATGTTAACTCAACGCACCCAAGATGCGGTTTTCTTCAAAATGGTGCATCACCTGATATTAAGCGAAAATGCTATTATTTAGAGATTTTTCAACATAACAAGATAAGCTTTAAAGCAAAACACATATTTAAAATCGAAGTGAACCCTACTTTAAGCTAATCTGGTCAGTGCTCATGTACATTACCGTTTTCTAGAATAGCAAAATTTCGCAAATAGATGGACGCGTGTAATATATTTTTTTTTAAATATATAAAGTTAGTAACTACAATTCTTCACTAAGTAATTTTGTTATTTATTTTGTAACTTACGTGATGCGAAAGAAATATTTAAGTTGTTTGTATGAACAAATTAAAAAGCGCTAAAAAGGAAATATCTGTATTTTGACAACATTTATACTCTGTGAAAATGGCAATGTTGGATAATGTCAAATACTTTCAAGTTTTATTTAACTTGTATACAGTCGGAAAAATAGAAACAATACATAAATCACAAATTTTTCCCAACAAAAATTGTAGACTGTAAAAGCACTCAAATGCCGGCTTTTTTAAGAAAACTGCAAATAATAACGCAAACGTATGACGTACTCTTTGATAAGAGAATGCATTCCATCTATTTGCGAGCACGCTGTATCTTGCCATACATGAATGTATTAAAGTATGTTGTCAATTCTAAGGTGGTCGGAAGGTTTTTCAATGATTTTCAAACGTTCATAGGAAATATTTTCATAAAGTGTCAGTTCAGTAACAAACTACAAGGTGGACTAAATCCGGTTCTTCAGTTCCTCAACAGCCCAAGTAATCTAAAAAGTTTATGACGCCCATTGTTAAGGATGCAAACGAAATTCCTGAACTTCCTGAAATTTTTTTCCAGTCATTCCCCGCAGATAAAAAGACTTATAAGAAAACACGTGATTTACGGAAGAAATTCATTTTTGCTTAACAAACAATGGGCCGGCTCACCAAGTTCTCCTGGTAGTAGTAAAATTGAGCGAGTTAAAATAGAAATTGAAATACAAAAGCATCCGCTGTACGTCAAAATCTCAAAAGATTCTCACGAACAAAACATCTTTCAACAAATGATACAGCAATACCAGACGTGGAAAACAGTTTTGAGCACTCCTTGCAAAACTCTGAGCAAAGAATATATGAATAAGACAGTTGCGGGAATCGTTGGAAAAGGTGTACTAAGTTTGAGAGAATGATAGAAGCAACTGCAATCAAAATCTACATTGTTTAATTTGTACGCTAATACACACTGACCAACCTAGTAAGTTGGAAGTTGTACTTTAAATTACAAGTGAACACCAAAGTCGGCATGCTGTCTATTCTACAATTATTGTTTACATTCACAACTATTTTTAGTCCTTATATGCAACAAAATGTAAAAAATTTTAATCTGCGCATTCACGCAAACATCAGTACATCATTTTTTTTTTTATTATGAGAAAACAGTGTTTCATGGGATCGTTGTGCTTTTTAAAACATTTAATACATTTAAAACATATTGTTCTTTTTTCTGTTTATTCATCATTCAAATGAAATATCAAGTTTTTTTTTTTTTTCATCTGAACACCAAAATATGTAATGATAGATTAAAACTTCGCTTTTTTAAAATATGAATCAAATATTAAGTACCCGCAAAAGAGATTTGTTCAATTTAGACGGAGTTCCTTTTGCTATGTGCCGATTTGCAAACACATTTTTTACGTCTTAACGTGAACAACGAATTGCTAACAGGTTCAGGAAATTAAAAAAAACAAAACTAGTTTTCTAATTTCAATTTTGCAAAAGAAACTGCATAAATCGTATAAAGGAAAATGAAAAACTACCTAAATACAATCGAATTTTTACTTTAAAACAACCGAATATAAATAAAACTTACCATTTAATTTGGCTTTTTCGGGGCCACGATCGTTTAAAGCTGAAGTGGCTGTTAAAACAGCATTATCCAAAAGCGGTGTACTGCACTCATAATCCGAAAAGTAGTCATTGTACGAACCTACAAAAAGGAACAAAACGCAAATTGATTAATTTGCTTTAAATCGACTTAAGATAAATCGTAAATTGATAGTTTATCCTAAAATGGAATGATAGAAAAGCTTGTAACGATTCTCTTTATAGAAATATTGCTTAATGAGAACCCAAATTGAAAACATTTATATATATTTATATATTTATTAATTTATTGACGTTTATGTAACCTCGAAACCGTTAAGATCTGTTATAATACTTTGCAATATCGGTGCAGTAATGAAGTAAAATGATATAAAATGTTCCTAAACAATCTAAAAGAGAAGAAAGGAAAATTGAAGGGGAAGAGAAAAAAATAAATAATAAAAATGAAAAATAGAAAAAAAAAAAAACGGGAATCAAGAAGGTAACTAGACTAGTATGAAAGGAAAGAACACATACCACAACAACACAACTATCTCAATACTAAGTAACTAGCTATTATTATATATTATTATTATTATTATTAATTTCGCCAGAGAAATAAATTCTAAGATTAAACTTTTAAAAGCACTAGCATCTAAGACTACGGCTTTTATTAAAAGCTCCACCGCACTTGAGATTCGTACTCACGACCATCGACTTGCTAGTCGAGATTTCTCGCCTTTGGCCTCTCAGGCGGATAAGTAACTAGCTAATTTCATTGTTAACGGCGAAAATTAAAAGTTTTCGTTTTTAAGTGAGATAAGAGCATCTAAATCGTCGAAACTCGCGTATCAATAAAAATTTATTGCGAATAGACCTACTAAAAGAAAAAAGATTGTAAAGCTCCTTAGCCTCTACCGTAGAATAATGTTATAGAAGTCAAGAAATCTAACTTTAACCGCCTCGGGGAGAGTTGATATCTAACTATACGATTACATAATAGTCTTAGTTTCCTCAGATTTGAGGTATTCGTGGAACTATAAACTTCTAGGGCATAAATTATAAGCGGTATAATTAAAGCTTTGACAATTCTAACTTTGATTTAGATGGGCATATAGACATACAAAAAATAAACCTCTCTAAGTGCGAAATGAACACGAGGACACAGGGAATTTATGTATGCATTAAAGCGTAATTTATCATCAATAATCGCCCTCAAACATATCAAGCTATTTACAATTTCAACATTGGCACCATTTCCCCTTAATACAAGATTCAGATGTACATTCGGGGGTCGACAAAACTATGACAAGTGTTTTAGCCCAATTGTCCTCAAGGTGGTCAATGTTGGCTTGATATCCTTCGAAATGATCAACATTTACCACAAATAAAAGCAACGAATCGTGAGCAAATGCGTAGGCCTTACCCAAACGTAGGTTAAGCATGCTAAAGAAATCATTCATGTACAAAGAGCCAATGATCGAATCCTAAGACACACCACTTGACAACAGACTCAGACTTAGCAGTAATTGCAGATACAAAGTTTAAACGGTCCGAAAGATAGGATTCTATCAGAACAACAGCTGACTTCGAAAAATCAAAGTTCCGCACGAGTTTATGAATCAAAAGCACATGTGACACCCTATCAAAAGCTTTAGTTAGCTTCAGCTATACTCTTCTCGAAATTCATGCTATGACTCAGAAAGTATTGTGTTATTGTCAAGGTGGTCGATAATTTGTTCCTTAATTATATGTTCAAAGACTTGAGAGAATAGAGAAAATTGAAATCGGACTGAGATCCGACGGATCAAGCGACTTGCCACTTTTCCTGATAGGAATAGCACAAGCACATTTCTAGTCCGAGAGAAATTTAGATTTAATGAGAATGGGCTTAATAAAATATAATGTACGAACATCAATCCAGGACCAAATTATTTTCAAAAACTTAAGAGCGAAACCATCCATTCTTGGCGCATTTGATTTTATCAAAAGGTGGAACATACTTATCTCACTAAAGAGGAACAGACCGTCACAGTCATTTAAGTTTGGCCAATTTTTAGCAGTGTTGAATTGATTGTTGAGAAAATGCAACATCCAGACTTAAACCTTCACTACCCTTAAACCCAAATTGGCGTAATTCACGCGACAGTTGTTTATTGTTTGAACCTCTGAAAGTTATCAAGTGAGCATTTCTCCTGCACTTTCTAATAACATATTTGGGTTTACTCCTTTAAACTTAATAGGTTCTCCAATTTAAATATGTGCACCTTAATGAATCTTTCCTATCCTCTGCCTTACGCGACTTTGGTTATCAATCCAGTACAAATATTTCAAAAGTCTAATACAAATTGTGTAAAGAAGAGAATGTGGGTATTTTTGTATAATTTTAATTTAATTTATTTAAAATTCGTACGATATTCGATGCATAACAGCTGCAAAGAAATTTTTGTACATTAACGTAGACCTACGAGCTAGCTTTGGGCCACCAGTTCAAAAATTTTCACGTTGATTTTTCTTTGAAAAAAAAATCATAAAACGTATATTACATTTTTCCAAGTTTCGCTACAATCTCTTCGAGAAAATATCTCGTCTTTTAAACTTATGTTTACTGTTCATATATAATTTCTTTCTGATCTGATCCAATCCGCGATTTAATTTTAATATCCCATCTTTAAGACAAACCTCGGGAAGAAAGATCTTATTACTGAAAATATTAGCATTTTTAAGTATGCATTTCAGATTGATTTTGGCTGTAGACGCTTTGATAACAAATGCGAGTTTTATCTACCAATTGACAATATTTACCGTACGCTAACATTTAGTTCGTTCCCCCATTACCAAAACTATATTGCAAAGTACTAAAATACACTCCCTCAAAGTCTTATATTCCTTTTTTTCAAAATGAACTTAAAACTTTGTAGAAGCAAAGGTAGAAGTACCCTTGGAAAACTGAAGCATTAAAAACAAATAAAAGAGGAACTCTTACACCCAAATTTCTTCCCTTATACACATAAGTTCCAGATCTTCGCGTCTTTTTATAATAAGTATTGGTTTTGTTTTATCGTCACTTAACACACATGCAGTTCAGCAAAGTTGTACATACGTTTGTTTAACAGCGTTTACATATTTCATCAACCCTCGAATGCATGCTAAACACATATATCGATATTTTAAGATGTTTGCTTTGAACTGCTTTTTAAGAAAAGTATGTGCATAATACATCGATTAAACGGGATATTCCTCCTGTGGAAACACAACATTCATATTGCAATGTTTAAATACACATTTATACACGCACAACTAAATTTTGTATCTTGAGTAGATCGTTTAATAATAATAATCACCCTTCATTTATCATGTTATTTATTTTTATTAAGTCACTAACTTCAGTGGACATGAAAAATATCTGTGAATGTTATGCTCTAAAAGCGCAAGAACTGAAAATATATGCTCTTTATTAATTACGAACACGAATTATTCCATGATTACTTTACAATAACAAATAATTTGACACGTGAGTGCTCATAATAATGCAATGAATCATTAATCATCTTCACTGGGCACGCCCAATTATCTCAAGATTCAAGCAAATATTTATTTTTACAATTAATTTTACATAATTTTATGTTGATTTACCTGCATTTGTCGAGCCAATAATTGGCATTAAAAGTACAACGCTGGACAGTAAGATATTTGTTAACACTAATTTCCACATAGTTCTTATTTGCTTTGCATACATAGATTTCAATAATTTAATGTTTCTGCCTGCAAAAATTTCAAAATATATCCATAGGTTACGTTTTATTTACGGAAGAAATGAATAACATTGTTTTAAATAACAAAAAAAATTTGCTAGAAAAACGCTTATTTGAGCAATAAACACTTTGATGGCGCATGCATAAAATAAATATTCACAATACGAAATGTAAATGCTTAAAACATTCAATGTGGGTTCTTTGGTCTAATTCTTTTAACTCCAATAAACTTCTGTAATTTATAATAATTTTTCACTCGACTGATGACAAAAATTAAACACATTTATATCGTACATCTAAGCACTACAAACTTTAATACGGTATTGTAATCGAAACTTAAGTTTACTGACAAATGGCTACACTCCAATTTGTCAAAATTTAAGTTTTAGTAACCCTAACATAGAGTTAAGCTAAGAATGAATGTGTTTCACCAGTGATGAAAACATAGCTTATGTAAAAAGTATATAAATTTGTCAGAGCGTTTTAATGTTAAAAAGGTCTACCTAAATAAATACGGTCCATACTGAAATTTGTCTTTTTTTACACATATTTATTCCGAAAAAGGCATCATTCTTTCACGTTAAAATATTTGATCACCTTACAATCTTAAAATGTCAAAATGGCTCTGGTATTAAGAAACGTCTAATTAATGTTTAATTACCAGAAAAATATATTTTTTTAAATAGAATGTGGAATTCGCTTGTGACTACTGTTACAGCGAAAGCCACTTTCCAACTTGGCAAACGAAATGATAGTTGTTTAGGAGATGAAAAAAAGCAAATAGGTGTAAGCTGATCGAAAGAAAACCATAATAATTTTTTTTTTGTTATGCAATTTTAATAATTAGTGTAAAATGTACCAACGATTCAAGGGTAACTTCCAGTGCATTCCCTAAGCCATGTATAAGACATTCAACGAATGATCATATTAAAAATCGTTTAATTTGAAGAATATAATCAAGCATATGTGAAAAGTCAACATACATAGTTACATCGTAAGTTATTGACAAAAATGTAATTCAAAGTGTCCACTTTTCTCCTACAGAGCCATTTTTAGTAGTGTATGGAACCCACGAGTCCACCTCCACGTTTTGCGACAAATTGGTGGTCGAACCGCCGACATTAGGAGGTTGACGCAATGAGACGTTATTCCTATTTTCGGATTGGGACTCCAACTTTGCCGACTTTTTATAAAACTATGGAAACTGACAAATCATAAGATTTTGCATGTGTGCTTACAAATAAAACAAAAAAAAAATACAAGAAGAACGATGGTCGTTTTTTTATTTTACGTTTTTTTTTACAGTAATGTACATAACTTGCAATTTTTGTATACATCATGCATTATTTTGAAAGAAATGGAAAACAAACAATAAAGACCATTAAGTTTCCAAATGATGGATCAGTTAATACTCAAAGGAGCTCTAGACGGTGTGATAAAATTTAAGCAGATTATGAAGATTAACAAAATCGTTATTTTTTGTTGTGCATGTTTACGCCGTTTTTTCTTTGTTTCCAACATAACATGTTTTTGTTTACATTTTTTGTAAACTAATATGTTGTTTACAAGTTGAAAGTTTTAACTCGGAAACGAAAATGATGCCGCATTGTGTCAGCCCCATTAGGTCTTATGTCCTTTACAAGTAGTAAACACAATAAACCATATTATTTGACAATCGACGTTACCATATTATTTGACAAGAAAAATAAAGAAACCGATGCAAATGTAAGTAAGTAACATATGGTTTACGAAGTAAAAAGAAAGAAATCCACATGAATGTAAACACCCAATTATTTGAAAAACCATAATTAAAAAATTAAAAATAAGATTTGATTGAATAATGAAACAAAGAATTAAGAAAAACAAAAGTTTAGAGGAAGCAGAATGGACACAGCTGAACAAAGCAAAGGAGTTACTTAAACGTTTTAATTTGAAAATATTATATTTCAAATTCAAAAGAAATCGTCTACGTTGTTTAATTTCCATACCTCATATATTTCGTTCCTGATTGAACGAATCATGCTTCTCGGAAAAGCACAAGTTTTGGACAAAAGTTTGAAGCTCCAAGGCCTTCACTCTACCTAGCAGACCTTTCTGCGAGGGATTCGAAAGGGGTAAGGTCTCGCTACTGCTAATACGTGAAGATATTCGTGAAAATAACATCAATATACACTCTCAACAACCCGAAGAAGCAATTCGGTGCGCTTGCCATGCATTTTTGTTGCCAAAACCTGTACCGAAATGAGTTTGAATGGCCGCCATCTGGTTTTTCTCTTTACATCGGTTTCTAATAAGAATTCCCTTTTGTTGAGAATGGCGAGAGCACAGAAAACACAGAGTTGTTTTCAATAAATGCAATCCTCTACCGTGAAAAATATCCCCGACATGGAATCTATTTCATACATGTTTGCACTCGTAAATATCTTCTATAATGAAAAATTTCCCCGACGTGGAAACTAATTCACACATGTTCATACACATGAATAATAAAAATGCCTCAACTTTTAATAAACGCGAAGAAAAACTCAAGGAAGCAGAACAAAACAAATTTTCGATTCTGATTGAGTTTGAGTCTGAAAAGTCTTGTTTAATATTTTGTCTCTGTTCTGCATACACGTTCTATATTCAAGTCTTTTACAACGTTTCTAGAAAAGTTTTTTTTATTCATATCTCATTTTCTTTTTTCCAGAAAAAAGGTTGAATACTTTTGCTATTCACTGAAAACAAAATAAATGTTTGATAAAAAAAGGGAAGTTATTTATGAAATGATTTCCGAGATCCTCGAGTAAATCAAATCTTGTGCGACAAGCAAAAGTTCATGAGGAATTTCGTATTGAATTTGCCTAACGATTTACAAAGTCGTCCATGTCATTGCTTCAGTTATACTAAAATTTTATACTTGAAGTTGAAAACATTTTAACAAAAGCAGCTTGTTTCACTTAACTTAGGTTAGGCATAGACTGCTTACTCCTTTTCGATATTATCAAAAAAGATGCATAACCACCAATTTTTCTTTTCTTTTATCTCCGGGTTGTTAAAATTTTCGTAACATTTTTTTAAATTTTATTGTGATAAGGGAGCAAATGTTGGAAATTTACTTTTTCTTTTATTTTAGTTTAAAGCGTAGTGTCTGTTATGTTATGAGTACGAAAGTGCTGGTGTTAATTTACAAAAGATCAAATAATATACAGGAATATATAGTTTAAAAATGTCTGCGAATAAAATGACAGGGCAGCGACTTTATGAAAGCTTGTTTTTATGGCAGCCGCTTGAACGTATCCACCAACGTAACTGAATTTTTAACTGATTGAAGACCGGTTCAAACTTCAAATGTAGCTTCACTCTAGTCAAAATCTAAAATTCTTTAGGAAATATTTTTTAATTCCAAAAAAAAAACTGTCTACAATCATCTATTAAAAGCGAAAAGGTAAATTAAACGAAATTCTAAAACGTATTTCATTAGAGAATGTTATTGTTAAGAGGATGACAGCTGATTTTTGAAATCAATTCATTGACAATCGAAGTGCTATCAGCTCGAGATCAGTACCTTTGTTGTAGTTAAATGATGTTTGTAAGCAAGACCTGCCTATCTAGTCATCATAACCTGGATTGCACTGGTCACAACTCGTTTATAGAACTAAGAATGATGTCAGAAAAGACTCATATGCTATCAATAAGATTATGTATTTCTGGCAAAAAATAAAATGCGATGAAAATATTAGTCTACCCGAGAAGCTGTGCTTATGTGAGTTCATATATATACAGATCTTGCCAAACAAAAGTCCGTGCTGTCTGGGGGTATCCAGCAACCGTCACTTTTGGAGAAGAGGCATTTGCACTACCGCTTATTCGTGCATATGAACAACATAGAACCCCTCTTGCCTATGGTTTTGAAACCGGAGCTGGAGGAAACGAATATTTCAATCATCTAAAGGCTTTCGATTCTTAGGAATTGATTTTAAGAAACTTGATAAGTCATTACCAGCTTGGCTTATTGAAGTTGCATTTGATACATTGGTTGCAAATTTAAATTTCAAGAAGTATGAAGATCATGGAGTCCCAATACTTAGAAGCTTAATTAGGATGTTTCAAGTTGTGAAGAAGTATTGAATAAATACTAATATCCAGATGTGCAATGGTGAACGTTATATGAAAAGATCCGGTTTAGCTAGTGGTAGTTATTTTACACAACTTGTAGGGAGCATTTGTAACTACGTTCTCCTTACTTATGCAGCTCTTAGGTGCGATTTGCATATAAATGACATTTTAGTATTTGGAAATGACTCCATCATCAGTACCTATGATAAAATCTCTCCAGACGATATCCAGTCGGTGCTAGCTGATCTCACCATAACTGTTTATATAGAAGAGTCTGGTTTCTCTTCCAACATTTCAAACTTCTCCCTTCTCGGTTATCAAATTAACTATGGACATCCACTAGAGGAGAGGGAGAAGGCTATTGCTAGTTTGGTATGGCCTGAGCGTAATGATAAGTGTTGGGATAGTACAGCGTCAAGGGCACTTGCAATTTTGCAAGCGAATTTATAAACCAACCCTTAAAATTATATAATATAAAAAATATTCAAATTAGCATAACATTCTTTTCTTTTTGTTTTCGTTGTTTATTTGCGAATTTGCGAATTTCTGTAAAGTGTCATAAGAATTTAATAAAGTTGAATTCGCATTCCGCAAAACATTATTACGCTTGATTCTTTAATAATGTATTTCGCTTGTTTATTTGTTCATCAAAAGAAAATGAAACTGCCTGTTCCGTAACCAATAGAAGAGAGGAAAAAAAAGATTGTCCGAAAGCATTATACACATGAAGCATATATTATTTAGTTGAAATTAGAAAGGCAGCAAGAAGCATAAGTTGCTTGTTATTTTTATGATCAATAATTTTTCTACATATTTCAATATCCCTAATTACTATATGCTTATTTATAAATATAAATTATAGCCAAAAAGAAATCATAAACAGCATCATAGGATCGAAAAGATCGATACGACCATTAATTAATAACATTCCATTCATAATTCGCTCAAGCATTGCTAATGCTAATAATGGATTGAGAATTGATATCAGAAAATAGGGAGAAAGACATTTTAGTAGTGGCGTGCAGCGTGTAGAGGGTGTAGAGGTAGTTTAAATTCGGCTTCGTCAAAATTAGGGTGATCGGTCGCAAGAATTGTAACATACTTTGTTATAATTCTACGGCGTATAAAAACGTATAAACTACAACCAACTATGTCAAATGTGATTGTATTCAGATTCAACGAAGCTTTTACAATTTGCAACCCAATAACTTGGTTTTTACAAACAGGAGAATATTTGCCATAGATAATGCACAGACGGGTAGGCAAACATGCTTATATCGATTCAGATTTTTATACTAATCAAAAATGTACATACTTTGTATGGCCTCTGAAGGTTTTTTTTTTTTTTGGGTAGCAGAACGCTTTTGCCAAATGCATCGATTGGTGCGGTTTGGAATATTTACAGGATTTCGATGCATTTGATTGCTTTGATTTGTATACTTTGAATTCTTTCTTTAATTTTTCTTTATACATTTTCTAATTTCGAATGTTTGTATTGTTTAAGTATTCTAGGCCTTTGTATCGTTAAGATTGCTTTCGAAAGCTCCATAGCTATTTTACTCTGCCTTTCTTTCACTTTTATATGGACTAGAGCTCACGTTCCGTTTCAAACTAATTGGCATTACTTCTAGAATTTTGGAAATCTAGTTTCGGGAGCTGCGTCTTTGTTTTTTTCGCTATATGTTAAATACCTTCGGACGCATTTATTACCATTTTGTTTTCATTTCAAAAAATTCCGAAAGAATACAATCTTGTCAAATTTTGCTATGAGCCTCTCATTGCCAGATTTTCAATTCTTTTTCCATACATAGAGCAGAGTTTAAATTATCTGTTTGCGAATTATTTTTGAACTTCTGGCCTAATTTTGTTAGCAAAACTGAAAATTAGATATATCTTATTAAAAATAAGGGCAAAGTAACCAAAATGTTTTTGATTTTTTATTTTTTATATTCCTTTCTTTTACAAGTAAATGTCGAAAATTGAGACAGTGTTTAAAAAATTTGTCTTTCAATTTTGAAAGCTCATAATTATTTTTGTATTCCCGAAAAATATATATGATAACATACGCGCAGAGAATATAGAATAGGAATGAAGCGAGGTGATTTATTATATATATTCATATGTTTTGTTGTGATATTTATTATTGTGCCGCAATATAGACATCCGTAATATTTCTTATATAACGGCTGATTTCTAATATTTCTTCTTAGGTATTCCTACCGCATTGGAGTTCATTGCAAAAGCTAAAAAGATTTATATTGAGCGCTTAATAGGCTTCTTCGAAGTTATTGCTAAATTTGAAACAGCGACCAAGTATGAAATTTTGAATGAAAAACATGAAATTATTTATTATGGGTTTGATATGTCAAGTTGGGCCTACTCAAACACTCTAGTAGTGGTGGACCTAAATGAGCAGAAGGAAATATTTTGTATGCAACGGCCGTTTCGATTGAAAAATTGGTGCTTACCTTGTTGTTTACAAAAATTGATAATATTTTATCCGAACGGTTGTCTGATCGGCGTAATTGAACAAAAATGGTCATTAATTAGAACAGCCTTTCGCATACGAAGTGAAGACGGTGATATTGTGATGCGTGTTCGAGGCCCATTTTTTACGTGTTCGTGCCGCGGAGATGTAGTTTTTCAAGTAAGAAAGTTATGCAAAAATTAGTTAGCCGGTCGCCATAAATACAAATCGTACACATTTAAGATTGACACACTTCAAGGCCAAAAAACGGCAGAAATCAGGAAGCAGTGGCCTGGATCTTTACCCGATGATGAAAATGCGCAAGCGATTTTTGATGCTGAAGTTTGTGGAATTGTCTTCGAAATACCACTAAGTGTGCATGAAAAATTATTGATTCTAGGTGCAGCTTTTCTTATAGTAAGTCGAATATTTATACTGATCATATAATTATTCTTGGTTTTGCTTTATGTTCTTTTCTGTTTTTGTTTCAGAATTATATGTTCTATGAGTAATGACTTCAAACATCCTCATCGTATGTATAACACGTTATATAAAAATATATCAAAAAAATTCTTTAAGAAAAAAATGAACTAATTTTGAATAAATAATGTTGAATATGCGATGAGCTGAAATTTATATAGAAGATTAGTGACGGTCTTCTCGCTTTACAAAAAATTGATTTTAGGTGCTGCACTCATTGTAGAATGTTTACTTTCCATAAAATTAAAAATGTCTGAATCGATTTAATGATGTCCGTCTGCTGTAAATATGATGATGGAATCATTTTCAAATTCGGAGAAAAAGCGTATTACTATTGAAATAATGAGTAAAAAGACATATCCACAGTACACCGAACTAAGAAAAAAACTTTACTTTCAAAAGCCAAAAAAATTTAGTTTTTTTGCTCATTTTACTCGTAAATAACTGTAGACTACTTAAAAATATATTTTTACGCCAATAAAATTAATAAATGTGTAAGCAGTAAGTACGTGAAATAAAGATGAATTATGAATATGATGAATAAAACTTCTTTTCAATTATAATATATTCCTTCATAGGCTATTTTCGCCGAAATTTATCGAAGCATTTGATGAACATAAAATTTAGAAAAGCGGAACTTTTAATTGCGTTTATTCATTGTGTTTTGGCCAATGGGAAGAAGTTATTTTTCGTTATCTTTCATTCAGTAAGCAAACATTTGTTGTATTATAACAAAATGTCAGAATCATATGTCTTTTGCTTACTTTTTAGAGTTTAGTTGAAACTGTTGCTTATATCTCGCGTTTAAAATAATTTAGGAGCCGTTCTATATTTAACAAAAAATTCTCGATGCCGTCTTCATTACAACTGAGAACGAACAACAATTTTTACAGTTCGTATTGTGGAAATCATTAATGTAAATATTATGCATATGCATATGCGCTTGTAAAAGGGAAGGTAAACAAAAATGTCAATTTGATAGTAAATTATGTCTGGATTATCAATATGAAAATTTGTGGTAAAAGCAAGAAGTGTAAAGAAATAAACATTAATAACGAACACCCTAATATTCTTGCAAGTCAGCCAAGAGTGATTCAGTGTTTCTTTATCGATGATTCCGTATTACTTATTATTTTAGGAAAAAATAAACGGTGACGTCGTCGTCGTCAATTTGTATATCGCACATGTGTACGAGATTGTGTTGCTTTCTAACAAATATTTTGTAATAATAAAATCTATTTCTCTTAATGTAATCAAATTTAAAATTAAATTTCTCTTGTAGTTATTATAAATAATATCCTGCTTTTAAATAAACATTCAAATGACACCAATGAACAATATAAACCAAGGCGGTTATGTGCCACCAGGATATGGGAGTGAATATCCTACGGCTCCTCCAGGTCATGCATATAATATGCCCAACGCTTTGCCTATGAATCATGTAAGTAGTTTAAAATTTATATCATTTTAAATTCGAACAAAATACATTGACGCTCAAAGTAAATTACAAGTTTATCAGAACCGCCCCCTTTTTCTCGAATAAGCTGAGTAAGATAATTGTTTGTGATATTATTGATCGTTCTACTCAATTTTCTCAAATTGCTTAGGATCTAACGATTAACTGATTAACTGATTTATGTATTATTGTGTTATTATATTTACTACCAAAATATTAAATCAATCTTTTCGTTTGCAATAAGTAAAGATACGGATTAAATATCCTTAAAGCGTTATATACATTTGATCAGCGACAGTTTATTTGGCATTCGACGGTAATTTCAATTCGCTTGCAGGCAAAAGTTACGGAAGACTGTTGAAACTTGCAAAAGTATTCCCAGTTATTATTATTATTATTATTATTATTAATTTCGCCAGAAAAATAAATACAAAGACTAAACTCTTAAAAGCACTAGGCATCTAAGCCCATCGGCTTTTATTGAAAACTCTACCGCGCTTAAGGATTCGAACCCACGACCATTGACTGGCTAGTCGAAATTCCTCGCCTTCGGCTACTCAGGCGGATGTATTCCCAGTTAATGATTACATATTATATTAAAAAGAAAAACATTCTGCAATATCCAAGCTATTAAATAGTAATACGATTTTAGTTTACAAGTCAACGTACGCACTAAACTATCAATCATCAATTTGATCAATTATTTGACAAAATCATTTAAAATTTCAAATGCAAGAATGGCTCTGCTCTACATACATATTTACAACAGACAAAATAATTAAATTATTACTCTCATTAATTGCGAATTGGTTACCAACTTTCAAGTGTTTATTACGAATGCGAATAAATTGTGCAGTTTATAGAATTAAGATGGTTACTATTAATTAACCTTACTCCCATTTTCAAAGAAGTCGGACAATTAGTTGGTAAATTTACCTTTACTTTTGTAATTAGACATATCGATATGTGTGTAAATATGCATCATGGGGCACATATATTTTTGGATTGGCTTCGCCATATCTACGTCTCTGCCGTTTGCTAACGTAACACATACTGTTTCGAAAACTGAATATATTAGCTAAGAGAAAGAAATTTAACTTACAGCAAATATTAATATTGGCGCAGCAACAAGTTATATTGAAAAGTGTAACGAAATTTTATTTTAAAAAATTGCACCTGATCCATTGTAATCATACTTCCAATTTTCTCCACTAACGCCCCCATTAAACTATATTAACAATTCCAAATATTTTAAATGTCTTTTCAAGGTAAGCGGATCATTCACTGTATATGCCTCCATCACGGGTCTTTAAATATGCAACGTTAAGTTTTTTCAGATGCAATAATTCTTTCTAAAGTAATGACGAATATCAATATGTTTGAAGAGTGGACAATA
This sequence comes from Glossina fuscipes, assembly GCF_014805625.2. Lineage (NCBI taxonomy): Eukaryota > Metazoa > Arthropoda > Insecta > Diptera > Glossinidae > Glossina > Glossina fuscipes. Next base: position 1,158,910 of record NW_023998433.1, on the reverse strand, counting down.
AGTGGCATTCTGTGTTGCTTCAGTGCTTTTATCACTCTTATTATCACCTTTATATCACTTTTTGTTAAAAAATTGGGACCTGTCAGCAAATTGTTCAAATGATAATGATGATTGCGACGCAACTGCCAAGGCTCACTAGCAAAAGGAATTTTAGTTAATTTAATTACTTCGTAGATATCGATGACATGAGAAATGCATGGAATTCGGAAGCGTATCCAAATCGCTTTCGGTTTTCGGGCGACACCCTTTCACATTGAATACTGTTAAGTTGTAATTTGTAATTACTTGCTTCTTTCGATCTTTCAACATTTCCAAAAATTTTGCAATGTCCTTTTTCGGGATAGGTCCCGTATTGCAAATGTAATATCGGGACGATCTATTTAACCAGCACAGAAAATGTTGCCTATCGCATCTGAATATGGAAGTATCCAAATTCTTGCCATCTATATATCTTTACTTGTCATAAATTTTCTGAAACGCACTATCCAACTTCTTGATGCAAATTTTACTGGCCTGCTTTAGGCCGTACAGAGGATTTCTTCAGATAAGCAGCATATCTGTCTTTGCACTTTTTATTCCTGTGAAGTTTCTAATGAATGGTTCATGCATCTTCCGTCCAACTTGGATTCTTGAAAGAGTTACGATAATGACATCCATATTCTTAGGTTGGAGCGTACTGCTAAAGTAAGTTATGATCCCAAGTCAAAGAGCACTTATTTGGCTTGACGCCATTTGCTAAGCTTAAGCTTAAGCACTTAAGCTATAGGATTTTTTTCATTGCTGAGTGATAGGGCGAAATTTTGACATTCTGATCTCATGATCTTCAATTTCTTCTTTTGCATTAACTGAACTGTCTTCCATGTTGACGTTTTGCAATAATTTTAATATTCTTGTATCGCCACTTGTTTGCCTTATTGAAATCTTAGGGGAATTCAGCAAATATCATGGAACAGCTTAAACGTAGGAACTCTCAATTTATGTGCTGTTGAAACCATTTTGTTCACTTATGCATTGACACAAACGACCCGGTTCGTTCAGCTTTGTTGAAAAAAGTCCTTGTGTAACTTCGAGAAGACTGCACAAAGTTTTCCATATTTTATTTGCAGTAGTAAATAGACGAGTACGCAAATGATTACGAACAGTTCGGCTTTCGCCTGCATACTTAACTTGACTTCCTCCTATGGCCTTTCATTTAAAGATAACCCTCTACAGAAAATATTCAATCCCCAAAGTTTTCAATTTCGCACAGTTTTTTCATGAAATTATTATTCGATAATTTTTTTTTTATTTTTTCAAAAAATATTTCTTAATTAAAAGAAAAAAGTTTACATAGGAGCAAGCACATAGTCAATAATAATGTGTTTATATTAAATTAGAATATATATAGAAAAGTTATCATAATGTACCACTTAATGTGAAGCGAAACGTATTTTTAATTTTCCAGATTCATAATTTGATAGGTTTACATAAAATTTGAAAATATTTAAAAAAATAAAATTATTTCGTAGAGATGAGATTAACTGCGTGTTCACAAACAGTTAAATATGATGCAATAACTAAGTGGAATGACGTAGTATCAATACACAAAAAGTGTGAGAATTTTTCTTGATGAACATTTTCATGCACATGCCCCAAGATATTTAAATAATACTCTTTACTGACTTTCTGAGTCCAATTCGTAGTGAATAATACGAGCATAATGGGAAAGAAAACGTTGGCATGATTTTGCTTTTTGATTTTGATTTTTGGTGCATTATTCAGAAGATGTTGTCTGGTTTGGGTATGGTACATTATGGTTTTTTTCCAACGAAATAAAAGCATCGCTAGACAACGGTGTCATTATCAATTGATGCGCAATATGCCAAAGTTCGTATCGTAAAAGATATCGTAAGTTTTGAGTATTTTTTTTTTTTTTTTTTTTTTTTTTTTGTTTGTTTAGAGATGGATTGGACCAGTTAAGTTAATGTTAGATCCATAATCCAGAAACGAAGTTGAGAGCGATTGATGAAAAAATTTAAGCATAGGTAGACTGATGTGGCAGAGTGTTCGCAATGAGAGGCTCTGTTCCGCTGTCAATCCATAAATCACCGTCCTTGTTACTGTACTGTCAAGATCCGGCTAATAATGCCGATAAAAGAAAAAGTGTAGGCGATTCGTGATTGTAATAGAAATATTAAATGTAAAATTAGAATGAAAACTCAGCTGATTTGATAAAGGCAGTCAGTTGCTTCAAATGCCTAAAGTTACCAGCACGAAAGATTTCATATAGATTGTTATACAGGTTAAATATACTGAAAGATTGTCTAAGGATTTCAAACCTCCTGCACTCAAAAATAAGGTGCTCGGCAGACTCAGTAATATTGCAATCCTCACAGATGTCAGAGGAGGAGACTTTGATCATTTTAAAATAGACCTTGTCGTAGGTGTGATTACTCATAAGACGGTGAAGAACTTTAAATTCCCATGTTGTGAATTTTCCTTTAGGTAGAAGCGTGGGTGTCAAAAAAGGGTAAATTTTGTAGAACAGCCGGTCACTTTTTTCTCTAGCTAAAACATGATACTCATCTTTCCATTCTTTTATGATGAGTTTTTTGACTAGCAGAAAAGCTTCGCTGGGGGGGGTAGTTTATGGACAAAACTGTACCATCGAACCTAGCTTGACGAGCATGGAAGTCAGCTTTTTCATTGATACTAAAACCGCAGTGACCTGGGATCCAGATGATGTGGCATTTTTCAATACTTGGGTCTTTTAAAAGGTTGTAGATATCGAAGACATACTTATTGAATGGGTCTTTGTTCTTGATTAAAATTAGAGCAGATTTGCTGTCAGAGAAAACTACAAATTTTTTCAGCTTAATTTCAGATGCGTGGATGATTGCTTGTCTGATGGCCAGAAGTTCAATGAAAGTGGATGATAGTTCTTGTAGAACTTTAAATTTTCCTATAAGTAAGTTTGGGTATTCAATAATTGAAAAACTAGAGATGTCCGAATTGATAGATCCATCCGTTGCGTATATTTTGAAGTTATTTTCGACGAAGTGGTTAAGTTTTTGCAGACAAGCGATTCGAAGACAAGACCCTGATCGATTTTTTTTTGAGTTGGTGATTGAATTAAGTAAGTTTAATTCAACTACGCATTTATCATGAATAATATTATTCCAGGAGGGTATTGAGTTAACTTTATTGAAGATGTTACTGAATTTTTTGAAGCAGTTAGAGTAACTACTGATGACATGATTGTGTCTGGAAGCGACCTCGTCAAAGAAGGCAGGTTTGAAGATTTTTACCTTGAGAAGCTCTTTTGCAGTTACAAGATAAATTCTCTTAGCAACGGGGAGTTCATAAGAGATGGAACGTAAAATTGATGTTGGTGTTGAGGGGGACAAACCGGTACAACGTCTTAGGATTGAGTGTTGAAAGGTTTGTATTTTTTTTAATGTATACGCAGGAGCGTTACACGATGTAGAGTAGGGATATTCAATTTTGGATCTAACAATAGATTTGTAAACGTTTAATGCTTTCCTAGGTGGGAGTCCGGTGTGAATGTTGGTCAGAAGTTTGATGACATTTGAGCCTGACGGACTGATTTTTATACCATTGATTGTAATGTAAAAAATTTTTTTGGGACCCTTAGCAAAGCGAACGACTTTTGATTTTTCCGGGTTGAAAGTTAGATTTAAGTCTGCACAAAGTTTGTGAAAAAGAGTTTTGAGTATAACGAAATGGAACTGTTCGTAGTAAAATTTGTTCAACAGCACTGATCTGGAGGGTGCTCCTTCCCAATTTTTTACAACGTACGTTCAATTTTATTGAAAAATCAGCGTACAGTATTTATTTCGCGCTTTTAGTCTTTTGATATCAAGCGAATAAAAGTGTTATACGAAAACTGTACACATATCTTTATTCGACACGGCCACAACCAATAATTAATTAAAAACCTTGTTTACAAGATCTCTTCTCAGATATATGTACATATATTAAGTTTTCTCGGCAATTGTGGGAAAAATTCCTTTTTTGCTTATCTGTTTTCGTTAGTTATCCGTGGATATATGAATGAGCCGATTCCATTCACCCTGACGAAAGTAACCGAAAGAATATTAGAATTAGATTCTTTTTTTTTCAACAAGGCCGAGAAATCTTAATGATCATATCACAAAGCAAACGGACGTTAATCGTACGAACATTGCCATACGATAATATGCATCTTGTAAATTTCCATCTGAACGTCTTTAAATAATAAACAAATAAAGTCGACCGATTAATTGAAACGAACTTTTTAATCAAACAAGCTCGAATCGGTTCTTTTTGATCAAAGTATTTAGTGATAGCAGGATCTCTTCTCTCATATTTCAGTGAAAGTTGATATAAAATTTTGTTTTGTTGCCTTTTTAAGGGAGTTTTTCACACTATTCAAGTTCATTTTTTATGTTATGCCAGTTCATGGTGTAGCCGTTATGATTTTAGTTTCCATAGTACTATGATCAAAGGAAGGCTATATAAATTTTGAGAATTTATTCAAACAAGCAATTTTTACTTCCATCTAAAACAGTGGATTTTTGTCATATTTGAGAATAACTAGTAGTTACACGGATCTAATTCGAGGCAGTATGGCGGCTACGAAACTGCACGAGCTGAATTCCACCTGAAAAAGTTTCAAAGAACTAATGGAGTATGAGAAGAGGCATTGCCGTGGTGCATGACCAAAATTGTGACAAATTCTTTCACATAAAAACGACATTTAAGGTGCAAACAACATTTTTGTAGTTTAATCTATAGGAATTCAGAAATTCAGAACACTATTATGATTAAGAGCACTTAGTCTTAACGCTTAATACAGCTGTATATCATACTAGAGATGTGTTCAGTTGCTATTATGTATATGCACTAAGTCCATTTCATGAAATTGTGGTTTTTGATTTTATTTTCTTAAGTAATTTTAATACATTTCAAAATTTTCCTCAAAAGGCCGATTAGGTCCACCAGAACCACCAGGACCGCTTCCTATTTGATTAGGGCCCATACCCGGACCTATAGACACGCCTTGCCCTCCAACTGCGCTCATTTGCGGACGAAATTGTTGTCCCGGCGTGGATTGCTGTTGTAGCAAATGTCTTAACCCAGGATTGTTGCTCATCATGGGTCGCACCATGCGCTGTTGCTGCTGCTGTAGTGCATGCTGTGGAGGTATTTGCTGTTGTGGATTATTGGGTCCAGTTCCCATCATCGCTCCTCTCTGATGTTGCATCATTGCTATTTGTTGTTGCTGAATTGGATTGCCAGTGCCTACTTGATCCCCTGCGCCCAATTGAGGGCTGGGTCCTATGGGACCACCGATTTGCATATTTATTTGTTGTTGACTTGTAGCATATTGATTGTAATGCTGTTGTTGTTGTTGCTGCGTATCTTGCTGTTGTTGCTGAGCGTTCAGTACATTAGATGGCAATGGGTTTTGTACCTGCGCTGTCATCGCATTCTGTATTTGTTGCTGCTGTTGTTGCTGTTGTATGTTTCCTGTTACTGCTGATTGTTGCATGCCCATCGATTGTTTTTGCTGTATAACTTTTCGCAAGCGTTCAACAAACATCGCTTGGTTATTTGGTATAAAACCGAGAAATGCGTTTTTTTCCGCAGTATAAAGTAAGATGAGAACTTTAATATCGCACGTTGGCATATTGGTTGGTGTAGTAAAGTGTACACAGCCAGCAAAAAGTTGTGTCATGTTTTTCGCCAAACTTTCAGATGCTTCGCACGGTTGAGGTTTGAAGACAACAGTTTTAGATTCCTTAAAATAACCTCCACCAATATTTCCCACCAATTGCTTTGGCATTAACTGCATAAACATTTTGGGAGGCCAATTTATAGCTTTGATTTCAGGCTCACCATCCTTGATACTTGAAGTAACCGTGCACTGTATTGAACGTGTAATTTTTGGTTGATCAGTTTTAAGTTTTTCAACCCATTCCAAAGTGCCAGACCAGATTTTTTCTCGCATTACCGTTTGATCGGAACTAGTTCCTGGTTGATGTTGCTGCACTGGTACGGAGGTGTTTGCTTGATTTGGTGCACTTGTTGGTATCTGATTTGACGTTCCCGATCCCGAATGCATGTTCCCTTGTTGTAGCTGTTGAAGTTGTTGCTGTTGATTCAACATTTGCATGCGTATTTGTTGCTGCTGTTGTAACATGGGGTTAATATTTTGATTCGGTGGAGCGCTAAGTTGCGATATCAAGGCGGAGTTAGGATTTTGTCCCGCCAAGCTTTGTGCGTTAACCATTGAAGCCACGACGCCACTGTTCGATCCACCAATAAACTGTGGTCGGTTTTGTGTCTGCTGTTGATTTGTTGCAAAGATCCACCGATTTCCTTGGGGTTGGAAGTTAGGATTTTGCATTGGATTTTGAGAATTTTGGGCTGAAAATTGCTGCTGTTGCAACATTTGCTGACTGAGGGGATTGCCAGGCTGTTGATTAGGATTCATACCACCCACTTGAGCTGATTGTTGCTGCTGTTGTTGTTGAGATGAAGCGTGATTGCCATCCATAACTATTCCAGCATTTTGGCCTGTTTGTTGAGCATTTGGATGTTGCTGAGTTCCAGACATTTGCAAAGCCTGATTTGTACCCATAATTCCATTAGGACTTTGTGGCCTTTCCTTAAGATGGTAACCTTTTAGAAGCACCAAATGACGTATGTTTTTAGCATAATTTTTCGCTGTTAAAGGTTGGTCACCATCAGCTTTCATATAAAGTTTATACAAAACTGGCATTTTACGTGGAGCAATAATTGATAAATAAATTTTACGTTCATGAAATAAAGTGGCCAACTGCTCCACTATAATTTAAGCAAAATAAAGGAAGTCAAGAACATTACTGTAATGGGAAAGTAAACCACCTACCTGTTTTTCCAGCAAATTTCCAGCATTCCGTAACAGGTATAGAATATGGTGGACTATTACACACCAAGACACAATGTTTTTGCAATGCCATTGATCCTTCTATAAAAGGAGCTCTAGTTTCCTTCATATCTTCGAAACACACATGAGCAGTGGCAAACCCTTCCGCTAAATTTGCACATGACTCCATACCACCACCAACTAGAGGCAACCGTTCAAAAATCTCAACGACTTTTTGTGGAGAAGTGAAAGGTCCGAAAGTGCAACAAGTCGTTTCTAAAAGATTAGCAGCGGTGCGGTAAAAGACTATACCGTATTGTGTCGAATGTCTATCGGATACTAAGTACTCGCGATCGTCTATAGGGCCTTGGCTGAAGTTTTCTAACGTTGGCACAATATAATTAGTCTTCAATTCATTAATGTAGGCCCCATTTGCAGCTGAACCTTCAACTACAAACACAATATCCGTCAGGGTCTCAATATCCATTTCGTGATGTAAAATCAAAAAAAAAATTTTTTTTATAAAAAAAATTATATGTATTATTCAATTAAACGAATTCAATTTATCTGCGTTTACACACTTTTATACACTTAAACTAAACCATTAAATATTATAATAATAACCTACGATCAAATATTACGCTCTAGTGCCTAATGTGAAATGACTAAATGTTTGTAAAAGTTGACGACTTATTTACAGAGTGAAACATACAAATGTAAAACTAAGAAAACTGCGAATACAGTAAAAGCCCCTCTGAAGGCACCTTATGGTATAAACTTCCAGTGAAGAAATCAAGAAATTATTTGTTGCTCAAACTTTTTTTTTCCTTTATTCATTTCTTTTTTTTAGGGTAACCAAAGTAATTAATTACTGAAAAATAATTTTTGTTGGAAAAGATATATCAGCAAACACAACAATCATTGCGCAGAGTTGTAATTTTTTATTTTGTTCGACTACATTATGTATGTTCTAAAAACTTGTGCAAGACACAAACCAAATCATCCCATTTTTGCACATATGCTATTGACACTTGCAAGACGGAAGTTGTCAAGGCATTGCGACATTTTTGATGACATTACATTATATCAGTATCAAGTATACAATTTGAGTGTGTATTCAAGAGAAGGGAACGCTAACTGGCATTAAAGGCAGATAAAGGAAGATTTCCCACGCGTACCAAAAGAAATACAATCCAAGAAATTGTAAGCGGCTTGATCAAGAGTTTTATACAATTATTTCTGAAGAATTCATCAGCCTTTTTTTTGGTATGTTGAATGCAGATGGATTAAGCCAATAAATTTGTGGCTTATATGTCCAGAAAATAAACTGTCGTAATTTTTGGTCACAATCATGTACAAAACGTAACAAAGAAAAGAGCGGCCGTAATAACTCCTTAACCATGAGGTTAATAGTCTTTATGAATACAGATGTCAGTGAAATTGGTCTGAAGCTACTTAAATCATTTAAGTCTTCACCTGCCTTAGGAATGGGAATTACTTTGATGCATCGCAAATCTGAGGGTATAAAGTTGATGGACCAGCAGCTGTTAATTGCATGCAAGAGAATGCTAAGGCTTCCTCCAGACAGTGCTCTGGCATGTCTTACTTGACTCCATCACAATCTGCAGTAGTAGCTCTCTTTCTGGAATGTAAAATATACATTAACTCATGCAATGAAAAGGGTGTGTTACTGAGACTACTAAAAGGAATTAGAGGTATTGTAATCGGATTGACACTTAAACATATCCAAGTATTTTTTATTATCATGGTCATACCATACAGCACAACCGCTTAACAACTTAACGTTAACAGGGAAGACTTCCACCAAGGTATAAGTGAGAAGAACTCAATGTCAAGAAAGTTGGTTCTAGCAGACCTGATCACAGATTGAAAGGCACTTTGAATTGATGATAAATCAGAAGGAAGATCAATTTTAGACAGACGGTCCATAACGAAGTTGCGTGAAATGAAATTTTCTGTTTTCTTAACGGAATTGTTACAACTGTGGAATAAAATGGGAGAGTGCTGACTTTTGCCAATGGAAACGTTGGACGTGTTCCAGTTGAAAGATAAAATGGTTAAATTTGAGAAAGTTAGATCCAAGACACTGCTCGCCGCGTGACCACTCCGGTTACAGTGAAAGGTAGTATTGCCATTATTTAAGATACTAAAACTGCTGGAATTGATGGCATTTACAAGGATCTTGCCTTTGTTGGTCGAGATTTGATCGCCATACAAGCAATGTCTTGCATTGAAATCTCCAGTTAGAATTACATTTTGTTCACCGTCAAGAAAGCCACATAATCTCTGAATCTCATCACGAGAGGTTTGCACATCGAGACTGGGTGGAAAGTAGCATGATGCTATGAAAAGATTCGGTTTCAGATTCATGGTTTTAATGATACTAGATTATAGGGAATACGTCTGAAATTGACACTTTTCTTAACTAATATACTTACACCGCCGTAGCCATCATTTTGGCATTTGGTGACTAAGGCATAATTCGAAACCTTAACTTCAAAACAATTTTCATCTTTCACAAAAACTTCACTTAAGATGCAGAAATCAACCTTGATTGAGTTTAAGAAAAAATCCAAAAACGATAGGTTACGTCGGACACTTTAAATATTATATTGTAAAAAGGATATCATGTTAAAACTTGAGAAAGAACCCCAGCGGATTTTCTCGTAGTACTGGGTGCTTGAACGGGGCAAGAAATGGCACAGACAGATATTTTTTTTTTAAATTCTTTAATAAGATTATGAGGGATCATCGGATGGATACTCTCTTGAGTCGCCAGAATTAATCTTTCAAGTTCTGGGGACCGCAAATATTTGTTTGAAATTATCGGACGCCGAAGACTTGTTCCAGATGGCTTGGGGGGTGAATTGAGAGAAGGCTTGATGGGTGAACTGAGAGGAGATTTGAAAGGAACCGATTTCCTTTTGACGACAGCATTATATTTATTTTTGGTTAACATTTTGTTGGCATTTTGACTATCATGCTCCGTCGAAATTGCAGACGTGTTTCCCAGCGGAGGGAAATTGTCGTCATAGGTGATGTCATCGAGACATTCGAAATAATTTGCGGAAAAATTCTCTTTTACCTCTTTATACGAGAGATTTTTAATTGCAATGATCTCTTATTGATATTTGGTTCGAGTTCCCTGTTAGGGCAACACTTATTGAGAGTGTTGTATTCAACTGAACCACAGGGCAAGCACTTCATCGTTTCACAGTTCACACACTTCGGAGACTTCCCACAGTTAAGGCACCTGCTCCCTTTAGCTTTCCAGAATTTTGACATGTGACCGTATCTACCGCACTTAAAGCACTGCTTTAAAGTGGGTACAAAATACTCAACCGGCAGACAACAATAATTAAATTTTATTGACTTAGGGAGGGCTCTTCCTTTGAAGCCAATTTTGATGCTGGTCGTGGAAATCCACTCATCTTTGTTGTTGGGATTCCTTCTTTGAAAACGGACAGCGGACTTGATCGGAATATCGGATACGGCGTTTTTAATTATATCATCGACACAGTATGTGCATGGGATGTTTCGAATGACTCCAAATCTCTCAGTGAAGGACCTCGATATGTACGCCTTTAAATTCTTTTTAGCAAAATCATTATTCGTAACAAAATTGTTGGCATTGGCAGCAGAGCTGAAAAGCAGTTTGGTTCTTGCCCTGCTGCCAAGTTTTAATTCTTGTAAGCCATACATGTTGAAATCCTTCAACTAATCATAAAAATAGGGACTGGAGTTAATATTGATGCGAGTTCCTTCTGTGTCTGCGCACGTTTCGACAAAAACGACGAAATTGCACTTCAAAAGGCAACCGTACAAATTGATCTCATGACTTGGGTTGGCCGTAGCACCCAAACCAAAAGGTTTGTCGACTGCCGCTTTACTAGGCATAATTGAAGCATTTGCGTTATCCACTCCATTGGGAGATGAAAGAAGGTTATTCTCACCCATCCTCGATCTCTTGGTGCGCCCAGTGGCATTCATATAAAAATCTTCAAAACAGTCTCTATTAGTAGTTATAAGATCAGACCCAGTCTACATAGGGAGACGGGCTGATGTTTTGGTCGTTATCACGGGGAACGCAAAAAAAAAAAGAACGAAAAAACAACGAAACAACGAAAAAACAAAAAATTTAATATATATGTTGCTTTTTCAGTTTTCTCTCACGAGAGATTCCTCTTCCTTTCCTCCTTTTCTTCCTTTAAAATTGTTTTCTTTGGTTATTTTATTAGTTTATTAAACCTTTTTTTCCTTTTTTCAAATATTTAAATTTTCTTTTTTTTTTCTTTTTTTTCACTAACCCCGGTAAAACACAAAAATTATCCAACTGCCGTTTGCACAGATGACGTGTTGTATCAAGTGTGAATGAAATGCGAATGAATTCAACAGCCTCTGTGCAATTTTTTCTTCTTGTTTATTTTTAAAAATTGTCAATGACATTAATTGTTCGTTAACGACAACATTTAATAGGGGCGTCTGTACATAATTTAGAACCAATTAGAATTGTATTAGGAATTCCAAAGACAGGTCTTGCAAATTACAATAACATAAATATGTTGCATTCGATTTTATTGGGCTCCATTTGTGATGCGTCTATTTCAACAATGCACTCTCACCCTTGTTTGATCTTAAATTCGCTTTGATTTATAAGATGGTTCGAGTCTTTACCGCATCGTATATAACCTACGCTTCCATGGGACTTATTTTTCGATATTAAAAACACCATTACGGCAGAATAAATCGCTTGCAGATAGTCTAGCTGCCAAAGAAAACCTCTCCCTAATTGTTTTTCCTTCAATTGTGTATCGCCACGGAAATTAAACTGCAAATTTACAAAGATCCGCATATGTAGCCACCGGGTAGGCAAAGGATCACGACTAACACTGATGGCAACGGTAGCGAGTTCAATTCTCAAACACGGTAGAGTTTTCAATATAAACGAGCAATCTACTTCATAAATTTATTCACAAAATATATAAAATAAATAAAAAAATATTTCTTTTATAGCGAAACTTATAATATTTTATAAACTAAGCCCTTACATATTAAGTTTGTGCGGACGTATGTAACATCCAGAAGCGCTTAAGATAGACCCACCTCTTATTGTACCGATCGATTCAGAAACATTTTCTAAATTGATCTAAGCCTGTCTGTCCGTCTGTCTGTCCATATAATTTTGTATATAAGTTACAGGTCGCAATTTTTGAGATATATTTATGAAATTTGGTGTGTAGACGTACTTTGGCCCAAACACGAACGAAGGTTTTAGTCGGCTTTGCACATAGTACACCACACATCCCACAAACAGCACTTAACAGCGATGGAGCCTTTCAAAATTTACCCTCAAGTTTGCGCTTTTAATAATCAATTTTATTGACATCGTCCTTCTATCATTATTCATTTAGCGTTTTGTACCGGACGGTAGACCTTTTGCTTAGTGTGAGCGCGGCATATAGTTAATTGAGATTATTTAATAAAAATAAAGAAATCCTTTCTTGGTTCGTTAGATTTTCTTCTTTTTTTAATATATAACCAATCACCCAGGGGATGTCTTCTACTAGTCAGAAAGAAATGAGAAAAGGCAAAGACATGTGAAGGTGGCGGCCGCGACCTAGTGGTTGAGTGTTTAATCAGTAGGGGTCATGTCTTTATCCAGTCCCTATAGCTACCAAAGCAAACTCTACCGCACTTGCTTTCATTTAGCTTATACGTGGGTAGACGCGACCCATCTTCCAATTTGGGTAATTCATTTATAAAAATATGTATGACGGCGATGCAAATGATTGTTTTTATACGCATCGCCCAAGGATGAGGGAGCCATTCACTTTGTCAAACCGTTTGTAACGTCTGGAAAGAAACTTCAGAGACCCATAAAAAGTGTCTTTATTTGATCAGGGTCAAACTCTGGATCGATTTAAGCATTTCCGTCTGCGTAACCAATTTATAACGTGTAGAAGGAAGCCTCAAAAGCCCTATAAAGTATATACATTCTTGACGAGTGTCAAATTTGAAATCTGTTTAAGTATGTCCGTCTGCCCATTTGTCAATCCTCCAAACTGCTTAGTATCTGTGATAACCATTCGCAAAAATTAAAATATAGTCTACAAATTTATAAAAGAATTTGAAAACGGGCTAAATCAGCCAAAAGAGACGCCTACAATGCAACAAAATTTGAGAATACCTTTACTCTCCGTGCTGCTGCCTTCCACTTTTATTCCACAAAAATACACTACCCGATTCGACAGAATATCGAAACTTGATTTTTTCTTTGGTTTCTTTTAGGATAAGAGTGGTGGGTACAAAATATTCGATCACAGCCGAATATAGATTTCTCACTAACCTCATTTTAATATTGAATTTATATTTCACATTATTAACACTAAGACATATATTTTATTTATTGATCTAAATTTCTTGAAATAAATTGCAATAAAATATATGAAAACGCTGAGCTTTTTGTGGTATCCACTAAAAAGAAAGATCCTAGTCACAAGTAGCCGTGCGGTAAGTACGCCAGTGAATGCTAGGATTAGTGGTTGTTATGAAACTTGAACTCAGTAGGAACTCCTATATTGGAATTGCTATATACTATATATATATATGTATATATATATATGCTACATATGTATATATATATGTATGTGTGTGTATTTATATTTATTTATAGCCTATATCAGGGCATAAATATTTGTTGTATATATATATACAACATACAGAGGATCCACCTTCTATTATGCCGATCGATTCAGAATTATTTCCCAAATCGATGTAAGCTTGTTTGTCTCTCTGTCGGTTTAATACCTGTCCATGCATTCTTGTGTTCAATCCAGAGTTCGCAATTTTCGAGATGTTTTAATGAAATTCGGTTAATGAATTTGTGTTGAAAATAGTTCGGGTTCCGTTACTCCTTTGACCACTTTCCAAATAATGTTATATGAAAAAATATAGATCAAAATATATAAGTCGTTATGAATAATTGTATTAAGTGAAATAGTATTTCATACTATAAGGGAAAGAGTATTTTGAAAAAGAAATTAAGAAAAAACTGAAAAGAAGAATTGAAACAAATATTTAAAACTTTTTAAAATATGCAAATTGTGAGGTCGAATAAAACCAATTGCTTGGGCCAGTAAAATAAATGCTGAACAAGAAGGAGCTATAGGTGAGTTTATGACTCAGCATTCGAATTTCGGCAAAATTGTGCTCCGCATTAGGTTGTGAGGCAAGCATAAGAAATATTTAAATGATTTTTTGTTTGTTCTTTATACGAAATAAGTAAGAGAAAAATGGCGAAATTCATTTTCGAAATGAAATGATTTCATTTATGTAGTTTGTATCGTTTAGTTAAACCTTTAACTGTACTTACTTGCTTTAGTTTGTAATTAGATAAATTGAAAATAATTTTATTTGGATTATTATTTTGCTTATCTATATTCACTTTTTTCTTTCTCTTTGCCCCCCTTTTGCATTTATATTGATTGATATTACAAATATTGCGTTGTTTATGTCTCGATCAAAACATTTTTCTCGATGCGACGTCAATGGAATTGTATAAACTCACAAAACGATACGATACGATCGAGAATGAGTGTCGATATCAAGTCTCGTCAGCAGCAAAAGTAAAAGTATACTTTTGTTCTACGTACTTACATATAGCTGCACACTTAGTTGGATCGCATTATTGCAGCAATGTAAATAATTGGCAAATTTTTAACTTACCTGCATGCAAAATAGTGATGTTTTTAAGGAAGCGAACTAAAAACATATGATTAATATTTCCAGAATAATGTAACTTTAGAGTCGTCGGTTTAAATTTTTATTAAAACAAGTTGTGATGAAAAGCACGTATACACGCATAGAAATATATATGAAAATAACTGTTTAACGGAATATGAAAGTGCGAATCTAGGCGGTACAAAAAAAAGAAGAAGTACACAACAAATGGTAAGAGAAAAAAAGACTACGGCGCCATATCCAAAGGGAATGTCTAGTATGTATAATATAAAGAAGCTGCAAATAGTTGAGTTAATTTTTTATATTTTTTAGTTCAGTAGTGTAAATGCGGGAGGAGGGCGATAAGAAACCACTTCAGCCGGGCCGTCAATAAAGACAACAACTTTCAAGCGAAGCAAATGACAGCTTCTGGATCAATTTTTCGTCACGTCTTCACATAAATCTTAACTTATGTCACCAATCATTCAACCTTCATGGTTTATATTAGAGTAAACCAGTGATTTAAAGTAACGCCAATGAAAAAAGTCCGATGGAGTTATATCGCATAATCTCGGCATTTTTGTAGATTGCACAGTCATTGAACTTTTTTCTCAATAAATTAAATGTTTCATGTGATGTATGTAAGGGGCATGTCGCATAATTTTGTTAAAATGATATAAGCACAGTAATCATGTTGATATATTTTCAAAAATGACATATTCAGTTCATAACTCACACCCTAATTTTGGTAAGTTTTGTGGACGCAAAGGCCGTTTATGTTTTTTCTCTTCAAATGGATAATTATATCTTTAAATTAAAAAAGCCTTTAACTAAAAATGAGCTTTTATCCAATTGCATAAAGTTTTGGCGGAGATGGGTCACTATTTTTGTAATGAGTTATCGCTAGAAAATAGATGACATGAAACATTGATAATTAGTTATAAGCATTATAAGTTTTATACTATTAATTATTATGAACTTAGCACTCCTCTTAATAGTTTGTTGCTCCGAAAGAATTTCGCAAATGACATTTTGCATTACTAGTACAGAGTTTCTTAAACAAAAAGGCCTTCTAACAAACACGTGCATTCCAAAGAGTGTTTTTGTTGAAGTTTTGAAAATCGTTTTTTAGCTATGTGGATTTGATGATAGGCTTTAGCTAGATCTAATTTGGATAAAACCCTCTCTTGTGTTTTATATTACCACAAAGTTAATATCATGACATAAAATATTACCAAGCTGTCACCCTGAGGTAAAAACAAATATCATAAAGCGAAACCCCGGTTTAAAGTTTTTTTTTCTTCTTTTAGGCGGGAGAAAGCATTAAGAGCCTAAAATCAGTGTGGGACTTTCACCGCACTAAAACCCCCTCTACGTCTGGCGGTAATCTGCCCGTAACTACCGTTAAGCATTGCATGGAGAGGGTCTTCTGAGCCTTAGCTCAAATCATCTGCCATCTCATTACGTATGTCTTCACAAGCGTTTCTCTGCTCTCATCTTAGTTATTATTACTTCACTTATGCCTTGTGTTAGGTGGTATATTTCCAGATGATGCAGCATTAGTCTCACAAGTTTGTCGTGTGTCAATTTTTTTCCTACAGCCTGGATTAACACCTCCTTCACAGCTGTGAATCTTGGTCATTTCAATATATAATATGAGACACGTTGGTCTACGCACACCATGCGCATTGATGCGCTCTCTTAGGCAGGTATTGTCGAAAACATCCATGCCCGCGTATGATTTGCGTAAGGTAGGAACATGAAAAATGCCGACATGGTTGTCAGTTATTAGGATTCTCTTCACGGGTTTAATGTAGGGGGTGGAAAATGAGGGGAACAGGGAAAAGGGGGTGTGAGGAAATAAATGAGAGAACCTATCACGGAATTTTAGGGCGTCAAATTTTGATTTACCAAAGTCAAATTTTATTGGGAGTCAAACGACATGGCTTATAGAAAGGAATAATTATAATCATTAATTGGAGAAGATAAATCTTTCAATAATTCAGCTTATTAGTTTTCAATAAAAAATCATTTTGGTAAAGAAATGTCGTAACGATAAGATGCAACATCTTTCGCTAAATTGGCTGAAGGATCAAGTAAACGGATATTCTTAATATCTATTAATAAACAATTTTTATATAAAAATCTGCATTTATAATAGATTTAGAAATGTGAACGATTAAAAAACCAAACAAGAATTCTGCAGCATAGTTGTTTATTTAGAAAACTTTCCGTATTCCGTAATGGATGTTAAGATGCAATGCTTTTACAATGTTATTGTTTCTTTTATAAAGTGGGCACTTCCTTCTTATTCTTGAAATAGACATAAGGTGGCAAAATTTTCCAATAAATTTAAACAGAGGTAAGTGTTTAAAAATCTCATTGTGTCTTTGTAGAGATACACACATTTTGGCTGCTGTCTCTCTTGCAAAGTTTTCTTACTCTATGTTATGGTAATAAAGAAATATTTTTTAAACGACTTTTAAGGGCTTATTTTATGTTGATCATGTTTTCACTTGAAAAAGGTATTTATTCAGAAAAATTGGTATAATATATTGTTGCGGAAATCCCAAACCCAGTTCATTACAATTAATAAAGTCCCAAATAATAAATTCCCTAGAAAGGGAAACCCCACAGAAAACGATTACCGGGAAAGTAGGTTAAAGGATTAAAAATGAAACCATGGACTTAGGTAATAGTAACATACTTCTAAAAATGTATATAAGCAGACTATTTGCGGAAGACAGAGTCAGTCGGACAAGAACCTTTGAGTCGAGAGAGAATATTTAGGTTGAGAAGTCGAGAGTACTGCCAAAGTAAAATGTACATAGTTCTATCCTTAAACAAAATGACTATAAATAAAAGAGTCTTGTAGTCCATCATTTTGTGCAACTTTCTCATCTTCTTGGCAATATGGCCAAATCGTGAAAGAAATATATTAGTTTGGAAGCGATCCACCCATCGACCGTTTTCGCATTTCCCTAGGATTTTGCAACCGCGTGCCAGCGAAGAGATATTGTATCCATCTGAACAAGTGACAATCAGGCGCTACTTCTGGTCAGTACGCTTCCTAAGGCATAACTTCAGAGCCTTATCATGCACGAGAATGACTTTTCGTCGGTCAGCCGATATTGCTGGTCCAACAATACGTCATTCTATTTGATCAATTGACGTCGGCAGACGTCTGCAGTAAAAGTTTCAGCTCGGAATATACTACACCTTGCTCATCCCACCATATGCACAGAAAAACTTTGTGACCATGAATACTCCGCTTCGGTGTCGATGTGAATGGCTCTACTGGACTAAACCATGACCTTTCGCGCTTGGGATTGTCCGCTTTCATCGCCAATCACAATACGCCACAAAAACCTCTTCTATTTTTGCCCAACAAGCTATGAAACTGTGATGGTTGAACGACTAGAAATGGTATTTTCAATAATTTTTTCTGATAGTCATTTTCCCCGGTCTTGGGATCTCTCTGTTTCTTTAATGTCGAAAAGCGAATGGAAAATCGTTATGTTAGATGGAGAAATATCAAAACCATCGAATAGAACCGTTGTGTACGTTGACACTTTGTCCTCGTTCACTTTCACCAATAGATGTAGCTGATCAAAATGCATGTAAGCGCTTATTAATATCATATAAGTTGATCCAACCTTCCTATTGATTAGTTTGGCTTTGATCTGAAGATTGTTTTTAGCGGAAAATTTTAACTTGTGTATGAAAAATATCACTCGTAATAAGGTATTAAGAATGTATTGATTTCCGCCATGGTTAACATACAAAGGTATACACAATTTATGAAGTGGTAAATAAATATGTAAACAACATTAGTGAGATAGTATTTTTATATCTAAAGTCAAGGCATTTCAATTCGTTCATGTTGTATATATTGTTTTGCACTTGTCATTTGTTTTTATTAATTTTTTTAAAACGGGACACTTACAAAAGTGCAAGTATAAATTCAATTGCGCATTTTAGTTGAATACTTTTGTTATTGAAATCTAATTTAAGGGATTTGGGCAATCGCATGGTTATGCGCCTTTGCCACAAATGTCGTACTCGCGAGAAACGAATCCACAACTTGATTATACACAACAGCAAATATCTCAACAACCTGGTATGCAACAATTCTACAATAATGGTTTTGGTGGGCCGTTCCAACCAGGTTACGGTCAATTGCCAGGACCGATTGTGACTCAACCCGGAGTTCAGCCAGTACCCGGCCAGCCCACGGCTCAATCAAGTGAGTATCTTTGTCTATGTTGTAAACTCAAATTAATTTAAGAGGTAGTAAGTAAATCTTGAGACTCAGTTGCTTGAAAATGAAGTTTTTATAAGGTTTTTTTTTTTTTCTTTTTATACCCACCACTGAAGGATGCGGATATACGCATTTTGTTATTTGTTCATAATCTACGAAACAGCCAAAACGAAGTGTCAGAGATCCTATCAAGTACATATATTCATGATCAGCTTGAAATTCTGAATTGATTAAGCCATGTCTGTCCGCCTGTATATCTATGCGGTATATGTTGTTGGCAATCCTTTGGTATCAAAAATGAAGATATCAACTTCAAATTTTTTGGAAGTTTTTGCAGGCAAGTTGGTATTGAAAATGGGGTCTGTTGGTCAGAGCAGAAGCCGCTAGTAGAGCATAAAATAAACGCAATCCCGTTTTTCGTTTTTCTTAACAACAATTTTTGCTCGTTATTCAGAAATAATAAAACTTAGAGGGCTACTAATTTCCCCATTTGCTTTACGAAACACTGTACTCTTTAGGGGCAAAAGCGGAAAAAATCGGCCTCCCCTTTTTTCAAACCTTATGCTTATCATAACGCATATAAGATAGAATATTTAAAATTGTTTTGTACATGCCTCAAATGAAGATATATTATCTGCCAAAAATTGGATTAATTCTAAAATGAATATGTTAGACACCACTACTAATTTCTTTTTAATAAAACCAGCGATATGGGTATTAAATAAAAGAACTTGGATAGAAGGTGAAAAGCATAGTGATGGGTGTGCAAGATTCGGCCTCCATTGAATATAACTTTCTTACTTGTTTCTTTGACTTTTTCTGTGTTTTGGAATCAGGAAAAGGAAGGTAAATATAGGCCTATTGGCTGACTGCATTTATCAAATCCCAAAGCGAATGTCGAGGATTTTAATTAACAGCAGTTGCATAAACCAAATACATTACAATGGTACTCATGCTTATGATTGCTTAAAAAAACATATGTTAAAAAAAAGGGTGAGTTTTCAAATTTCTTGGGCTACGTACATTTAATTTTCGAATTACACATGTCTCCTTACATATGTTGAAATATCAGCCATTTCTCCTTTTTAGTTAGTTTAGTCTGGTTAGTAGCAGGAAGTCAGTTTGAATGGGTCGCAACAGATATTGGTGAATAAATAAATATTTTTCAAAAAAAATGTAAAGTCATTCTTTTTTGCACACACATCCTACTTGGAAAAGTATTTTATATTTGATATTGCAATGAACTCGTCCTTTTTTGCTACGTTTCTATTAGTCTGAAATATCCGCTATATTCTCTTATTTGATATGTTGTTGTCAAAAACATATATTAAATACCAAAAGGAAAGTTAATTTAAATTACAATTTCTGTTACGAAATTGAATTAAAATGCGGGTAAGTTATTCAGTCATAATCATTGAGTTCAATATAGTTCTTAGCATAATTAAGCTGAGTCCACGCTAGAATCTAGAATGAAATTGTCATTGTCATTTTCATTGAGAGAATTCTTAATATTCAAAAAAAGAATATTATAAAATATAATAATGCATGAAACTGGCCATATACTTATATACACATATTACTTATTGATGGAATTTTCTAGAAAACTGTAGTAACTTGAACAAATATCCAAATAGCATCCAAAAAAGAGAAAAGAAAGGCCTCAAAAGCAATCGAAGTTGCAAAACATTATCACTATTTTTTCTTTAGTGCACTAAGCTATTATTATTAATATTACTATAATTAATTTAGTCAGCGAAATCAAATCAATTCTTAAAGCGCTAACATTTTGATGTTATCGGCTTCATTGAAAACCCGACCGCGTTTGAGGTTTGAACACGCGACCATTGAGTGTTTAGTTAAGATCCTTAGCCTATTTGGCCGCCTAGACGGATTGGGTTCAGCTAATGAGAAGTGTGACTTATATATCCAGACTATAGATTATGATGATTATTTGCATATATGTAAGAAAAAACTGAGTCCATTATGTACTGACTCCAATATGTTAAGCCTATTAGAAGATTATAAAGCCGTATATAGTGATGTAAGTTTAAGGTTACAAAAAATCACATGTTAAAATTCGCTTTTCATCAAGAGCTTCACGCGAGGGAGGCATAACGCTCGCGTTTTGTCAGGCGAAAGGAATTCATAGTACACAACACCGCGATAATGGAAGAGAACTGTTAACATCGCCTTAACTTTTTAGCGATTTTGGCGCCGTTTTTTCGCTCTTCGCTCACTTTTTGCACGATTGATTGATCGATTGTTTCCGGATCGTGTGTGTAGATTTAAATCTCATCTCAATTTCTTTTCCAAAACAAAATTTAATGCAATTTCATTGCTCAACAAACTCACGCATTGTAAATATTGCCAAAAATACTTTTTGTGTCGTACAAACCGAATTGACACAAATGTCTGCCACAGTGGTCGCGTAATTTAATTTGAATATTGGTCTTACTTTTTGGAAACAGTATTAAAATTTTGATGTATGGAAGCTATCGATCAATTTTTTTTCTCTTTTCCGATATAGTGGCAGCTTACTGCCAATTAGACGCCCTGCACTGGGGTAAAGATTCATCTCGGAGCCGCTTTCGCGTTACTTCGAGATGGACTTTTGTGGGCTGTTGGTCATCCCTAGATCATTCTATCTCCATCACCATCGCATGAGATTACGGGTACTGATGTCGCTCCATACCGAAGTGTGTCGTGTAAAAACACTATCGCATTTCTTCCATATCTCTTTGTCTATCAGCATAACCACTAGCAGGCTACATGACGTGATTTCTACTTCCAGAGTTCTGCAAAGCGTGCTCCAAATATGCCGAAGCTGCGCAGGCGAAAACAGTGCGTTACGCGCTGGCCTTCATGCTTTACACAGTTCGCATGCGTTATTCGCGCGTAGGTTGAAACGGGAAAAATAATTCGAGAAATTTCCATAAACAGTGAAAGCTTACGCTAGAAAATAATGCACTCTTCAATGTTCAATGTTTTCTCCCCACTAATTCTTCAACATTTGGGATCAGGGTGTGGACCACCTTTCTTTCCCGTCATTGCTTCCGTTTCGTTAACATGATCTTTCGGATAGTTATTTTAACTTTACGAACGTCGGTGTTATCTTCTGCCGCTTTTGTTGTGTCTTTCCTTGCGTTGTAGATATAGAGGTAATATGGGTAACATGCCTGTTGGTTGCTGCAGGTGACGTTGAGACAGTGCGGTAGGCTGATATAATTCGCGGCCTAAAGGGTGCGGCGTATATCATTTGTGCATGGGCTATGGTGAATATAAGTTTACGCTTCATATGTTTTGCTCCGTTCATGTTTACCATAATTTTGTGCAAGGTAGTTGCAGTGTCCAGGGCTTTATCCGTAACCTTCTTAAAATCTTCCGGAAGCGCCAATTTCGTATCAAATCGTATCGCTCGCTAACATATCGATCTATTGCAAGATCATGTATATGTGTAATTAACTTTTTTTTTTGACTTAGAATCTCATGTTGATAAATTTTTTTGATGGTATGAACGAACGAAATCATCTTTGGCACCCTATTTTTAGGCTGATGCAGTAGAAAGGGTTCGTCACCCAATTTTGTTTATTTTTGTTTTTAGAAAACAGGGAGGGAGCGAGAGAGCTAGGGAAAAAAAGAAGAGTGAGAGATATGCCTTCATTTGTGCTCGTTTAGGAATATATCTTAAAGGTTAAGCATATCGTGATAAGTTAACAGGTTAAATCGGTAAAAGGGGCTTAATTTCTGGTTGAAAGTTAAGTAAATAAACAACGTACGTTTGAAATTGCTTTTAAAACAAAAATTTGGTTTTGTTTTTAACGTTTCGTACATTAACATTCCAATATTTAAAGTGAAATATAAAATGCGATCAAAGTAAACAAACCTTTTTTAAAACATAATAATACACTGTACTGGCACCATTCATTACTATCTGCCAAAGATGGAGACCGGAGGAGTGCAGCTATCAGACGTGTTAAATTCGAGCTCTGTCGTTATAAGGGACAAACATGTGTGTTGCAGAGTTCTATTAATGAAGCCAATTAGCGGTTATGAGTGTTTACTGCGAAGCCGATTTATAGCATTTTTGCTGAACATTTAACGCATCAAAAGATTTGATCACGCTTTCTTTCGGACAAAGTGACTAATGAAAAAATTTGAAGAAATGCCTTCGCCGATTAGGGAATAGATTTATGCCGACATGGAAATTATCCAATCACATTACATCGATACAACGAGCACAACGTCGTTCATGGCGCTGTATGTACGTAGGCTTCTACATATCCCAGTGTAATCCACATTAAAAAGTAAAGAATCTACTTTCCATTGTAATGTAAAGTTAAACACTAGGATCGTTTTAATGTTGATTATGAAAATTTTGAAATTATATTTATGCAATGCATAAGATAAAATGAGAACATGCTCATACACACACACGCACTCCCTTTCCTCTTCTTATCTTTAAGATAAAATTGTTATTGCTTATAGCCTTAGTGGAGTGTAGTATTTTTATCTGAAATATAATTTAATGTTTTTAAGTGCCTTCTATGAAGATTATGACAAAATTAAAAGATAGTAATTCTTTAGTTTTTTTTATACAATCACAACATTATATATATATATGTATATTATATATATATACATGCCTGTAAACATGTTTTAATAGACACATGTATTATGGATGGCATATATGAAAGTACATTCGGCTGCTTCGGTTTAGTGTTATCACTCGTTCTTTTAATTGAAGAAATAATATAACAATTTGCAAAGGCTATACTACTCTTTTTCTTATAATATCGCGTAAAATGCCAAATAAGCATCAGATCAATATGATCTTTAGTGTAATTCTGTTATAACAATTATGTCCGATTTTTGCGATTCAGCGAGAAATTATAAATCGACATTAGAATTAATATCTACTCCGGTTAATCATTATAATGATAAAGGAAAAGAAACTGAAAATAAAACATCGACAGTTTTGCACATAGTTTGGAATATATTGCACGAGAAATACGAATATTTATATAGAAAAAGTCAATTATTAAAAAATGCCATTAATCGCGAATCGAATAAGCCTTTAGCAAAACAATTTCGAAAATCTTTGCATTTAAATAAGTCTGCGCAGAAAAAGGGCTACAAATACTTTTTAAGTGATGAAGACAAAAGGTAAGGATTGCCGCGCACTTGACCGTAATTTGCGAAATTTGCTTTGTAAATTTGTGTGTTTGGATTTTTTGAAAAGCTAACTAACTAAGTGAAATAAATTCTTATCTTAAGAGCAATAAGTGATAAGATTATACATATGTCAGGCG
Organism: Glossina fuscipes; assembly: GCF_014805625.2. Classification (NCBI taxonomy): domain Eukaryota; kingdom Metazoa; phylum Arthropoda; class Insecta; order Diptera; family Glossinidae; genus Glossina; species Glossina fuscipes. The sequence goes on along the minus strand of NW_023998433.1, from coordinate 1,134,708 downwards.
CAATTACATCTTTAATGCCTTCGACTCACTTTACTTCACGCGCTTCATGTAATATATAAACATGTTCGTTGAGACTGGGATCGTTGTGCAAAGTTTTTTAATTGATTGACTCATGTCCTCAACTTGCCTTGATAAACCTTATCAAGTAAAGGTCATTGATAATCCACTACCTTTAAAGTCTCAAAAAAACGACTCTTTATGTTGATTAAAATATATTAATAACATAATGAAACAAACTTTGGACTAAAGTCCTTCAGATAACCCACGTATAACACGGAAGTTACTTGCCAAAAAATTACCGTATTATGCGAATCCCTGTTACCCGAAACGTAAAACTAGTATAAAAAGTGGGAGAGCGGTTTTGCACCAAAATATTTCTTTTTAATTTTCATAACTAAGATAAATTAAATCTTTATTAAAATTTACCTTAGAAGTAATACATATTAATATGAATTAAAAAATGTTTTTGGCTATCGCAATTTATATTCGTCCTAAGAAAATTTTTCTGCATTATCTTTAAATCCATGCTGTAAACATTCTGTCTATTCAAATTGCTTGCGTTTAGTTAAAAGATCTGCATAAAGTTCCTTATATGGTGCCATGCACTTAAGAAATTCTCTTTTAAACTTCGTGCTTTTTTTCATTTGAGGGATTTTTGTTTGAGAAATATGATGTTAGCTGTTCGGCTAAGCCTTCCCTTATGCTTTGTAGAGTAAACTTTCTACAAAAGAAGGAGATTCCTCTGAATTCAGTTTAAAAATTTGCTCAGGTTTACCAAAGTTCGATTTTAATAGTTTTTATCACCTTTCATGTTTTATGAGGGCTTCGTCCAATTCACGAACAGTATTAGAGTGAATCCGTGCTATAGAAGCGTCCTGTCATACGCTGGTTACTTACTTCGCTACTTTACGAACACTAAATTAGTGATTATTTTTTTCAATTTATTTACAAAACGTCAAACAATCAATTTATGGAACTGAAAGTTTTCTACATGTTTGTACACTTGCTCATGGAGTTAACTTACTTATGTCCGTATAACTTGTCTGAATGAAAACGAAAATTCGTACGGCAGAGTATTGAAGATTAAATTTATTATATCTTATTTTATAGGCGATTGGATGATTATGCCAGCTGGCATACCGAATTGTCCGCGAGGCTTGGAATACCTTACGACTGTCGACCAACTTTTAGTTAAACAAAAAGTTGAACTATTGGAAGCTTTTACCGGTTTCGAAACCAATAATAAATTTTCGATAAAAAATGCACTTGGTCAAAAAGTGTACTATGCCGTGGAAGAGAACGATTGCTGTACGCGCAATATGTGTGGGCCATCTCGTCCATTTGACATGAAAATATTTGATAATTATCGTAACGAAGTAATCCATATGCATCGTCCTCTAGCATGCTCTAGTTGCTTATGTATGTGCTGTTTACAATCAATAGAAGTATCCGCTCCGCCAGGTAATGTTATCGGATCCGTTGAACAGGAATGGTCGATATGCGCTCCATCATTTCGTATTAAAAATCAACTTGATGAAGTCGTTCTGCGCATTGAGGGTCCAATTTGCACATTCTCACTATGTGGTGATGTGGAATTTAACGTAAATAAAATCAATAATACAATACGCATGAAATTGAAAAAAAATGGAATAATTTAAATAATTCTTGCACGCTTTCAGATCATGTCTCTAACTGGCGAAAATATTGGTAAAATTTCTAAGCAATGGTCTGGCTTGGCACGCGAAATATTTACAGATGCAGATTTTTTCGGTATTACGTTCCCATTGGACTTGGATGTGCGTATGAAAGCAGTACTATTAGGAGCAACCTTTCTTATAGTAATTTGAAATATAAATACTTACATATATTTAGTTATTAGGTACATATATAACGGTTTATATATTTTTTAGGATGCCATGTTCTTTGAAAAATCCGGAAATCGCGAAACCGACAGGCCAGGCATGCTTTAAGTTTCCTAACTTAAGATCATGGATTGAACAAAGAAAATTATAATATTTGCCTATAAAAATACATTAAGAAAAAGTTGAACACAAAATAACAAGTTATCTTAAAAATTAATATACCCGATATATCTTTACAATTACATATACAATAACCGTTTTTATGTTATACGACAATTACAAGGTCTTCAGTAACTCTGTCAAATATTTTCAGTTAAAAACGCAAGGTCTTTACATTGCATTGTAGGCATATCATCTCGTAAGCATTAAAAATAGGATTCTTTATAAAACAAGTAAAAAAATTACATTCGGACTGGATCTTTTTTACCATTTGACTTAATCGCTTTTACAATCACCGTAAGAAAAAGGGGGAAAACTACATTTTCATATACTATTTTTGTAGAATAAAGGTGGAAATTTATATCGTCTCTCAGTTGTAGCTTGCATTGCAATATCAGCCTGCTTGCGACGATTTTTAATAGTTTTGCCAAATTTGCGGCAGACAATTAATAATATGTAGACTGTATATGATCTCTGAAGCTTTTCGGATAATGCAATTTTGATAAAAAAAAAGGATAAAGTTCTAACATTCTACAATATTGCATTGCGTTGCGGATTTTTTCCATAATTGCACTGCAAGACCGTCCACATAATGAAAATGCAAAATTCTTGTCGTTCTATCGAATATAATTTTCTTATTTGTTAATAATAAAAGAGATTTTCATATTCCTATAAAAAATTTTCAGTGAAATTTATTAAAACTAATATTATTACTTGACGAATACAAAATTTCCTTCTTCTTCAATGTGAACAGGAAGGCGCCGTAAATATTTTTCTTATTAGCTTTACGTAAGCTTTGAACCTTCTAAAATATGTGGAGGAAAAATTTCTTTACCAGAAAAATGTTTTTTCCTTAAAATTGTGCTTTTTTCAATGCCCTGAAAACAGTAGCTCTGTCGAATTGATCGTTGTTGGGTAGTCACAGCCTATTGTGTAACCTATTGAGCAACAGGTTTCGTTAGCGGGTGCTTATGTTCACTTAAAACTATTTGCAAAGGAAAGTACGTTAATGCAACGGATCGATTCGAAACGTTTCAATACTTCGTTAAAAGAATTGAAAGTTTCTAAGGAAAATTTTAATGCCATTTCGTAAAAGGAAAGTGTAAAATGTGCAGCTCCTCTCTTTGTTAGGAAGATTGCATACTAATGGAAAGAAAAAAAGAGTACAAAATTTATTATATGATACTAAAAAATATCCACAGCACATGATACAACAAAAAGAATATATTTGTAGCGTGGATCATGCATTCAAATCTCAAAATCTACCTCGCTTATCCGCATCGCATTAGTACAGCAATGCAAATAGTTGACAAATTTTTAGTTTTCCTGCATACGTTTGCATTGATAAGCACAAAGTTGCTGCTGTTTTCATAAAAGCAGAATAAAAGCATTCGATTAACGATATAGCAAACATTTTATGGTCTCAAAATCTTTATTTGAATTTTAAGTTAAGTTAGCCAAATACACAGATCGACAGACAATCAGGCGGACATGTTTAGGTGCATTGAAGATTTGAAACCGGCCAAGAATTGGTATTACTTGTGGTGTTTTCGAAGCTTGTTTCCGCGCCTTACAAAGGTATTACAAAAATTATTCAACTTTGATACATTTTAATACTGGGTAGGCGTGCGTGATCAATTATTTCCATTTTGGTGCACAAATGGTACAGCATCGCCCATAGAATATGTGTTCAAATTTTTGTATATTTATCTGCTATAGTTTATGGGTAATGAGCAAGAACCAATTTTTTAATCCTTTCGAAAAATAAAGGTGTCCTCACAATACGTAGTAATATAGGCGTGTCCTTCAATCGATTTGTCCCATTTTCAACACCAACCTGTCTTCAAGAAATTCCAATATTTCTGCCAAATTTGAAGTCTATGGGTTCATTTTTGCAGCCAGGAAAATATCCACAACGGACGTTATACATGTGGACATGCTTAGGTCGATTCACAATTTGATGTTGATCACGAATATATATACATTTTGTGTGTATATACACTTTGAAGCTTCCTTTTGGGCGTTGCAATCGTTTTGACAAAATGAATGTATACCTCATCTTTCGGCGATGGGTACAAAAATAACTTTCAAGCCAATCTTCCTCCCCTGAAAGTCGTATGTGTAAATTTTACGACGTAATTTAATAGCGCATAAACAGTAAGTATAACATTTCTATGAGTATTATATTTGCAGATATGTGGCTTTTTATAAAACTGCCCGCAAAGAGAGATTTTGAATTGTAGGTGGAACTTATTAAAAGTTCAGCGTCACCTTCCGACAAGTCAGAATAGTGCGTATAAAAAAACTGCGGACGACAATTTTGTAGAATTAACATCCGAAGTGGCCGATGCAATAAAGAAAAGAATTGAAAGGGAAAGCAAAGAGGAAGAAAAAGGAACAAATTACAATAAATTCGAAAATTTTTTGGGGTTAATGAGCAAAGGGTTAAACTCCCCAAAGGTAGCACGGGTTGAAAACTTATATAAAGTATATAAATATATTTATATATGACATGTTTTGTATTTCACAATTCGGTCATTGTATAGAATTATATATCATATATTTTGTGTGAGCTTAGCTCGAATCATATAATAAATTTTCTCAGCATTTTCACTATAAAGTTACATATTTTATACTCTACACCCTTGTGGCACATGATGTATTAAGTTTGTGCGGGCGTATCTACTGAACTTGAGAGAGATCCACCTTTTATTATAACGACCGATTCAAAATTATTTTCTGAATACTTATGGAGTCAAAGTATAAATTCATTGGGTTTTGTATAAATACCCTTTTCGCTTCACTAACTCAACTTTTCCCAAGGTTTTTAAATCCCTACTTAAACTCGAACATTTATATAGTATAGCAAATAATAACAGCAAAGGGAATACTAGTGCAACAGTAAAAAATTTGAGAAAAATGAGAAATTTCTAAATTTTATGAATTTTTTTTATTTTAAATATTGGCTCATACAATTTTTACTTAAATGCGATTTCATGTAAATGACCGGACCTTGAATTTGTGTAAAAATTCAAGCTTGAAACACAAATTTTTGCCACTTTTTCACATAAATCATCTCGTATTTACCATCAAGCCATTAAGAGTTGATGGTTTATTCTATCGCATTTTTCAAGATTACACAATCATTAAAGATAAATTTGTTAACTCTAAAAGAAAAATTTCCACATATCCCTCTCATGTTTCTTTTAATGGCTCTGGTTCCTCGGATGATTTTGAAATCTCAAATCTATTTGCTGAGTATTTCCGACGAAACTTTTCGATTGCTAATTTCGATTTATCAGCAAACTACCCATATCCTATAACTAACTCGGTTTCAATACCTAACTTGGTTATTTCGGAAGATGATGTTTTCAAAGGGTTGAGTTCTCTAAAATACAGTTGTTCGCCTGGACCTGATGGAATTCCATCATGTGTACTTAAATCTTGCGCTGTCGAGTTGTGTGGTGTGATTTCAAAGATTTTTAACATGTCCTTGTATTCAGGTGTTTTCCCTTCATGTTGAAAGAGTAGTTTCCTTATTCCTATCCACAAGAGTGGAAGTAGACAATTTGTTGAGAACTACAGGGGCATAGCCAAGTTGAGTGTCTTGCCCAAGTTGTTCGAGCGTATTGTGACTCAGCATTTGGCCTTTGCCATTAATTCGTATATTTCTCCGCACCAGCACGGCTTTCGGAAAGGGCGATTTACAGTCACCAACTTGTTAGAGTTTACCTGTCATGTTTTCAAGGCTTTTTCTAGTGGCTCTCGCACAGATGTTATTTACACTTATTTAAGCAAAGCATTTGATATGGTTAACCATAGACTACTTATCTTTAAACTCCAAGCCTCTGGTTTCCCACCCTACTTAGTGAAATGAATAAGCTCTTATCTGCACAATAGATCCTTCAGAGTTTTGTTTAACTTCCTCACCTCGGATGAATTCCCCGTTACGTCTGGCGTACCTCAAGGAAGTCACTTAGGTCCCATTTTATTTAGTTTATACATTAACGATCTCCCATCGATGGTTAATTCCAGCCAGATTTTAATGTATGCTGATGATGTGAAACTGTTTTCTTCCTTCTCTGTTGAATCGCAATCACATCAGCTTCAAGGTGATTTGGATAATTTTGTTGCATGGTGCTCTTTGAATCTCCTGAAACTAAATCTGAGTAAATGTAAGAAGCTTTCATTCTCAAGAAGAAAGTCATTCATTACTCAGTATTTTATTGATGCGCATAAGTTGGAGGACGTCGATTCGATTACAGATTTAGGCATTCTATTTGACCATAGGTTACGTTTTAACTTGCATATTGAGCTTTCGATTAGCAAAGCTAGGTCCGCGCTTGGTTTTATAAAAAGGTGGTCCAAAGAGCTTGATGATCCCTACATTACGAAAAGGCTGTACATGTGTTTGGTTAGACCCATACTCGAGTATGTCTCAGTTGTGTGGTCTCCTTCATATAGGTGCTACGTAGATTCAATTGAATCAGTTCAAAAGCAATTCTTGCTGTTTGCCCTTAGAAATTTGGGTTGGGATCCGATTGCCTCTCCTCCTCCGTATGAAAATAGATTGCTTCTGCTGTCCCTACCGTCTCTGGAGAAACGTAGATTTGTTCTTGGCGTTTCCTTTCTAATTAAAGTAATAAATGGTGCTATTGACTCGCCTTCATTACTTGGTGAAATAAGCTTTAATGCTCCTAACCGCTTCTCTAGGCATTCTATCTTGGTTAAGCTTAATCAGTGTAAATTTAATTATGAGCTGTTCAATGCGCTCAGAGTCGTTTGCAAGAACCTAAATGACGTCTACCACTTATTCTCGTTATCGGACTCTTTAAAGTCCATTAAAGCAACATTGCTTAATACGCGCGATTTACCTATGTCGTATTTAAACTAGCTTTTATCCTTAAAAAGTCGTTACGTTTCGAAAGTGAATTATTGTCAATTTATTATCGGTTGCCAGGCTTATGCATGTTTGCGATGGCTTAGGGGTTCATTTGCAATTTGGTCCTGTACCGGTTGTAAGTGTGCTCCTATGCTGATAGTGTACATGCTTTTTTTCTTTTTTCTTTTTCTTTTTTTTTCTTCTTATTTATTTTATTATGCTTATACTCAACTTTATTGTTAATTAATATTAGTTCTGCATTAAGAGCCTATTGAACTCGACTGTTATTTGTTTAGTTGAGTTTCCAGTATAAGTGGAATAAAATAAATAAATAAATATATATATATATATATATATATATACCGGCCAATAATGTGAATTTGTCACAAATGTACGGCATGATGTACCATTTTGTTGAAGACGCATATTGTCTAAGTCGAAGTCATCTAATTCCTGCGACAAGAAATTAGTTATCATGTGTCTCTATCGGTCCCCGTTGACGGTGACTGCAATACCATTTTTATGTTCAAAACTGTGCCACTTTCAGTCCACAAACCATACCCGAAAGTTGTTTTTGTACACAAAAGAAGTGCTTTAGAAAAGGCCCATAATCTTTATTTATGAAGTCAATTAACCAAATATAAGCCTCATCCCAGTTGCGCGAAACCTAACCGTGGGTTCAATGTTTTTGCTATAAACTTAAACGATTTGTGTACAGTGCACGGTTATGTATGCATTGTAGTTCCTAAATAATGGCAAGGTGCGAAAAATATCTTTAAAAAATAATTTGATGCAAATCTCAATCAGTAGTGTTTTATGTACGTTTAGTTTCGGATTCACAATCCTATATGACATGATTACAAAATCCAGGCAATCTTCTACAGATGCATCGAAAAGTAAATAAAAACGGAAATGTAACAGATTGTACGTACAATAAAAAACTGTAAAAAAAAAAAATTGCAAGAACAAAATTACAACCTCTAATGGTATTACACCCTATCCTCTAACGTAATAGTTGTTCAGTATATTTCATCACTGCAGTAATGTACGTTGCAAATGCATTCATTGTGTTTAGGGTTTAACGTAGTAGTGAACGAGTCGATTGAATTTGGAATCTTTGAGGTAATCAATGTACGTCCTTCTCAAAGAAATTGTTTGGTTGCTTGTATTGTACGTTTCATCATAGGGTTTATCTCGCGGAAGCGGAAATATATGTCCTTTTAGTACATACACGTACATATTTTAGATTACTCGAAAACCAATTATAACTTTATACTATAAAAGATTCATAAATAGAGGCAGATTTCATTCTGCTTCTTCATTCTTCCCTTCAATTATTGAATTGTGGGAATGATGCTGCTAAAATATATCATTTTTTTCAGCTTAATATGTTATGTTCTCACTTTGTTCCCATGTTGAATAGAACTTTGTTTTTTTTGCGATTGTGAATATGTTAAGCGGGTGACTATGATGTTATAGTATTATATAACGGATATATAAATTCCATTTGTTAAATTCTTTACATATTAACCTCACTGATCTATATAATTTGCTTGCGCATTATGCACACAACAAAGTAAATGTAAATCATGGAAGAAATATTAATTTTCATTTATTTGCTTAATCAATGCATCCAAGGGAAGGAATAGAAATGCATTTTTGTGTAAATTGACTATCTTTAAAAAACGAATGATCTTCTTTGTCTTTACGATAATAATAATAATAAGTTTTCCATTCTTTCATGGAGCACGAAAGAAAGATGTTGTGTCTACTTTAATCTCTTTTATTCAGAAGGAAAACGCTCCACGATTTTTAGTTTTTGAAAAAATTGTAATTTGGAAACAATTGTTCGCTTGCAATTCAAACTTTTTGCATATTGTAGAGTTAATGGTAAAAAAGTTTTCAATTTACAAATCAGGACTTCTTATCAAACAGCTAAGTAAAAAAACGGAAGAATGCTATAGTCGAGCAAAGCCGATCACTAAATACTCTACACCTACTCTACGCTTTATTAATAATAGACCAAAAATTATACATTATTTTTTTGTAAATGCATAATTTTCATTGGAGCCATTATATTGAAGGATACTCACACGTCAGCGTGCTCTAAGCTTAGCAAACTTAATTTAGTTGTTAAAGATTTTAGCATTCTTCATTTGCTTTGACGGCTTTGTCGTCATAGAAGGATTGGCTTTCATGAGAGCCCCTATATATGATACGGTGTAAAAAAAAAACTCTCGGGGATCCACACACACATTTCTATGATTGATTTCCTAAAAACGAATTTTTAATTTCAATTTATTTATTTCGTAACCACAAAGATTATGAAAGCCAAATCCTTACGTAGTTACACAGTCTAAACATTTTACAATATGGGAATGCTTTCATATTTAGTTTATACTTTAGTAATTGAACTCCTAAATCTAAAAAAAATATCATGTTATAAATAAGAGGCCGATCGCCAATATGTTTTTATAGATTATTTAACGTAATTAATCTTTGCTCAAAGAGATTAACACTTGTTTTAAGAGTTTTAAGATTTACTGGGTAGATGTTCCAGCATACGAGCGAACCATACAACAAATGCCAGCTACCGACGTCGTTATGAAGGCAATGACTATTTGGGCATTTTCATTATAAAAGATAAAGCCTTATTTTTCATTAGAACCCTTATATGGATTGGGATCCAAAAAAATTTATTATATTAATTTTTTTATATTAATTTTATATATGAATTACAATAATATGGCTAAAATCATAGTATAAGTAACAAATGTACAAACAATTTCTTGATAAAAATAGGAGGCATTTTACAAACAATTATATAAAGAATATAAAATTTCAGGATTTTCGAAAGTAATTTCATATAATATAGTAAAAGTAAAAAAATGTAAAATTGAGAAAAAGATTGCAGATAAAAAATTGCAGATTTCATTCCCTCCCCACCACCCTTCACGTTGTTATACTTTGACAAATGTATTTTAGTTGTACTATGTATGTGTACAATACATTGCATGCGATATTGAAGGTCGATGAAAGTTAAATTTGCTTCGACGTACATAGATTTTGTTAAATATTATTATTTCACAGTTTTGGCCTTATAGAATAATTTTTTTTAAGTTCGAGATCTAATTCTGGCCACAGGAATTGCAATTTTCCGAACAATAGCTTCAACTCTATTATGAATGAGACGAGGATTAGCCTTAAATAATTTCGTAAAAAAATTGACAAATTTTTATAAATTCTATACGTTCTGAATTGCTAACTATGTAGGGACTCAACAGAAGTGACTCATTTCAAAATTTCACAAAGCGACATGAATGACAAAGCTCGTATACTTTCAGGTGGTGGGTATAATAAAAGCCTAACTATAACTTAACACAATTTAACAACATTTTGTTCCAATAATATAATTCAGACGGGGCAAAGGACTATTAAGGATAAGATCTAAATTTAATATTGTAATAATAAATTATTTTAAGGGATTTTTTTTTTCTATGAACAATTCCTTTTATTTTTAAACTAATATGTTTCACTTTCGTAAAAAACCACCTCAGTCTTTTATTTTAAATTTTTGTTTTAATGCTTTAAAAATTAGTGCGATTTTTAATATTTACCCCTTTAATAATTTTATTAATTAGAAAACAAATTTTTATTTGGATGGAATTCAAAGAAGAAAGCATTAATTAAATATTTTAGGTAATTTATCATTAATTAAATTAATTTAATTTTTTTGGTTTAATTTATTCATTATTTTTACATCACTATTATAGCTTTCGTTCAAAAAAAAAAAAAAAAAAAAAAAAAAAAAAAAAAAATGTATAAGAGAGAAATTGCACGTTAATGTTCTTTGTTTTAAGTTTCTTTGCTATTCACTTAATATTTTTGAGTTTACTTTCTGTAATACTTTTGTTTAAAAATTACTGGTTAACACAGCATCTCACCATGCTATCTAACTGTGTAACACAAAAAGTTACGTCTACGGTAAACAAAAATTGTAACAACAAAATTACGGGTATTTAGCTATATACCCTATTATTTAACTATATATAACTTCAATGGAATCTAAATTTGTAGTTTTTGCTGTATACTTTATGCTTGCGAGAGTTCTTATAAGACCCCCAACAATTTTTTTTGATAAATTTATGATTATAGATGATATATTAAAAGATAATGTTAACTTAAAAAACTCTTTTAAGCAATGTATCACGGAGAATCTCTAACATTCATTTTTAAAAGTAAAGGATGTACAATAAGTAGAAAGTTATTTAAAGGAGATCTCCTTCCAAAATGATGCGTGTTTGCTTTCATTACACGTAAATAACTTACGCATCTATGTATAATTCCGTAGCGAAATTCTAACCTATAGTTCGGTTTTTTTGCTCTTGTTCTTTTTCCATATGTATTATATTTACGCCATAAATACAAAATTGAAAATTGCATCAACATATGTAAAGTAGTCGACGTTTGCTTATATTTTGGATATGGAGGGAAAATAATATATTTGCAGTAAATTTCGTGTAAAAAATTGTGCTGCAAACTCGCAATAAATGTGCGGAGAATTAGTATATGGATGAGCAGGAAAAAAATTGTGTGTCGTAGGTAAATAATAGATTTAGTGATAAGGATTTTAATCTTCGAGATTCTATTCACTCTGAGTGACCAATTAGTATAGATTTCATTGAAATTAAATCTTTAATGACCTTCGAGCGGTATTTAATGATTGCAGAAAGAACGGACCAAGTAAATGTCGCGAAATATTTTTACTTTCAATTTACGCCATGATCGCTGTGGATTTGTGCAAAGACGACTTAATAATTTCTTCGCTCATATTATTTACTCCCATAAAAACTTCTTTGCCTTTAAGCATAACCTTATACATTTTTTGCTTCTCTATCGCTCTTTTATTTTTATTTATTTTGTTTTTACCAATAAGGACTATGTTCGTGATGATGCCACAAATTTTTCCGTTCATTTTTAGATTGATTTTCCCTTTTAGTCAATGCCTCCGACAAAGTAGATCTTTGATGAGTATTTTGTAAGGCCAACGCTGATTTACTGTATGAAGTTAAAGTGCTATTACAATAGAATGGTGAACGTTTCGTAATCGTGTAATTTTTGTTTTGATTATTATCCCAACACTCTTGATTGCCAGAACGAAAACAAATGCAGAACTCCAAACGTTTCGATGATGGCGGCAGGGTAATTTTGAATGAGAACGTATCAAAAATGACGTGAGCACAACTGGCCGGACCATAGGCTTTATTATAAGCGCAAAATATATCCTGTTGACTTTTCCAATCATCCCAGGTAACGCGTACCATCACCTCTTTCTCGTAAGCAATATTTTTCACTTTAACCGTTCCCACCACCAACGATTCTTCATCTTTGACTATGACATTTTCTAAAGAAACAAAATTACGTTCTATGGTTTGCCTAAAATTTATAATAATAATAATAAGAATTACATTAGAATAAAAATATTTAATGAAGAACAAGGAGGTTCTTTACCTGAAAGCCAAATAGTCGGACGCAGGTTGTTTAAAATCGACAGTCCATTGATCGGCCGGATGAGGTGTTACTAAGCCTTGAGTAATCTGTTCGAGAAATTTCATACTCCAGTAAGGTGGCACATTAGAAGGTTCTGACATTACTCGCACTTGCGTCAAAGCAAGACCTTCGTCATCGGCAAATATCACCTTCTTGCGTGGACAGCTTAAACGATACCAACGATAATAAATAAGAATTAAAATACAAGACAAGATAATGGAATATATAGCAACTTATCCATTTCTAATATTATATAGTTTCGTTAATATGTTTGCACTCTTATAAAGCGCTTTTGATGTGATGGTAAAAATATCCTACTTCACTCAAAACAAAACGGATCGGATTTCAAAATACAGATCAGTGCAATACCCATCCCTATTATTTAAAAACATGCATATTTTTTTATTTTTGTATTAGTTTTTTAATATTATATATTTAGATTTATAGGCAAAATTGTTTTACTTTAATGGGAACATTCAGCGATAATTTTTGGCAAACAAAAATTGTATTTTAAAAAAAACTTTAACTCAGCAAGTCAAAGGTCAGATATGAAATTCAGTAATACATATAGAACGTATTATTACCTATTGAGAAAAAAAAAAAAAAAAGAAAGAAAAAAGACCGGAAGTTCTAGTTGTTGGACAATGATTCTCGTATATCATATATACCACTATACATATATACCACTTAAATGTTCCAAATACTTGTTTATTAAACGCAATCCATTGCACAGTCTTTATGCATATTTTGAATAATTTGCACACACTATCTCCAGCCAGAGTTACAGTTTCCCACGTAATTCCTTATAGATTTCTTTATAAACAAAAGCCTCTTTCTTTGGGAACATCGCACTTTTAGCAAGAAGAAATATTTGATTTCCAGAGGCAAACTATTAAAACAATAGATAAATTCGTGGCAGAAAACAATTAAATTTTTAACACGACATATATAAAAAAAAAAAAAAAAAAGAAGAAATTCTGTTGGACAATGGACAAATGTGTTTCATTTTATGCAATTGATTTATTTATTTACTAAATTAGCTTAAGAATTTGGTTACAAATGGTAATGATTCACAAATTAGTTTTTTATTATACCAATAAGATTGAATGTCTCTTACAATATAATATGTTTCAACAATTATCGCTACTAAGATGCTTACATAGATAATACTCAGAATGGACGCTCCAGATTTTAAATTATTAATCTCGTCATATCATTAACCAGATTTTATACCAAATCTCCTTGAGCAATGTTTCAATATAATAGAATAAAACCTCCTGATGAAAATGACATCGGCAGCAGATTGACTGCGATTCACACGCTAAATCCATACTGATACCTTACGAGACAACATGCAACTTAGCTTAAAAGCATCATGTATTGATACAGGTGTTAAAAAATGCCTTAAGTTTAAGAGTAAAGCTACGAATATTATCAATTGACTTGATACTCCAAGTGAAGAATTCCATAATTTCATAATGTTAACAAAAAACAGACTGGAAGACATATGGTGCTTGTGATTGGGCAGTATACGATTCAGAAGTAGATCTGCGCACCTCTGCGTCAGCATTTACTCAATAGGCAAGCATGTTCTGCTCTACAAGTATTTTAAATTTTGTTTGCAAACATTTTAACGGTAAAATTAGGTATAAGAAAAGTGTTCACAATTCGTCTTCAACGAATCAACCTTGTCAACGATGCTATATACATGTATATGTGGGGGAAAACATGCTTTCCGAACATGGTTACTTCATAAGTATGATGTAGCATCTTGGAAAAAATTATATTCGAAGCAATTTATAAAAAATATCAGGAATGAAAGAGAATAGAGCAAAAAATGATTTCTATTGATCGGTGCTAAGCTAATAAGGAAGCATTTTTATTTTATACTAATAATAGCGATAAGAAGTATATGTAAATGAGAGAGAAAATAGGAAAAAAAGAAAAAAAAAAATGAAGGAAAAATTTTAAATATTCGCTTGTATATGTGATATATAATGTAAATCAAACCACCCAAAACTGGACAATCAATTAATTATACGAATTTTCTTCGGTAGATTTTGCTTGCATTGCTTATTTTGATATTAACATTAATACTAACATTAACATTAATAACGAATACCATTATGATCACTGATATTAAAAATTGATACAAAACTACGCTGAAATCGTTTGTTTTGTTAATGAATTTAATGAATATGAATACATTTTTAATTAATCATAAAATATTCGTGAACTCAAATTGAAATTTGTCAAAAATCTATTTTTATACTTATGTATGTATGTCTTTCTGTCCCTTTTTCAGTTGTGTCGATCATAAGAGAAACGTAAGATATACATACATGTGAGATATTTGCAATGTATAAAAAAATATGTATGTATATATTGGAGACTTGTTGGAATATGCATACATGATATGTCTATGTCATCATGTAAAGCAGAAGAGATGTCCCCGTTTGTCATGATTACAAAAATTGGTGAATAAATAATTAAATAAAAAACGAAAAACAGTTAAGGTAAAGTAAAAATTTTAAATGAAAAAAATATTAAAAAATTTTTCTGAAAATTATAAGCAGAATGAAAGAAGAAACTAAGGGGTTTACAAACTTTAGATATATTAGTTTGGGGAAAAAGAAATCCATTATTTTTATATGAACTTCAGGACTTTATTTAACATGCTTCGGATTGTCCGATTTGGGTCAAATATGCACCGTTTTGTTGTACGATTTGTTGCCATTTTAAAGGTAACTTCAAAATGCCTCTCTCATAGAAGTCCTGGTCTCTATTTGCAAAAAACTCTAGTAGTCGATTTTCACAATCCTCCCTAGATTCCAATTTTTTATCATTAAAGAAATTTTGCAATGCAAGAAAAAGATGATAATCGCTTGGTGCCAAGTCCGGACTGTATGGCGGATGCATTAAAACTTCCCAACCAAGCTCCCGAAGTTTCTGGCGAGTCACTGTAGATGTGTGTGGCCTAGCGTTGTCCTGGTGGAACACGACACCTCTCCTGTTGGCCAATTCTGGCCGTTTCTGGTCAATCGCTATCTTCAAACGGACCAGTTGTTGACAGTAGAGATCAGAATTTAGCGTTTGGCCATGTGGAAGCAACTCATAATAAATAATCCTCTTCCAGTCCCACCAAATGCATAGCAAAACCTTCCTGGCCGTTTGAGGTGCTTCACCGCTCTTTGACCACGATCGTTTTCGCACAGAGTTATCGTATGTGATGATCCATTTCTCATCTCCAGTCACCATCCGTTTAAGAAATGGGTCTATCTCATTCCGTTTGGCCAAGGCTTCGCAGATGGAAATTCGATCCATCATGTTTTTTTCTGTTAATTGGTGTGGCACCCAAACATCGAGCTTCTTTTTGAATCCAGCTTTGTGTAAATGGTTTAAAACTGTTTTATGGTCGATTTTTAGCTCCTGGGCGATGTTACGACTGCTAACATGCCCGTCAACTTCGATAATTTCTCCGATTTTATCGACATTTTCGACGACCGGCCTACCTGTGCGAGGTGCATCTTTAACATCAAAAATTCCTGAACGGAATCTACGAAACCAAAATTGCACATAATTGGCTGTTACAGTATCGGAACCATAAACACCATTCACAATTTTAGCCGCCTGGCTTGCATTTCCGCCTTTGTCAAAGAAAAACTGTAAAATGTACCGAATTTTCTCTTTGTTCACTTCCATTTTTAACACGCTGTAACTCACAACTGAATGCACCAAACAAAAAACAGCAAAAGAATTTTTTTTACTGCGAAATGTCACCTTTCCAACGAGCATAAATATGAAATTGTTTGATCGATACTTTACGAGAAATCTATCAGTGCAGCCATCTACCGAAAAAATAATGGATTTCTTTTTCCCCAAACTAATATTATGTAAATATCTTGAAACTGTTGACTGGTTTAAGATTGGTTAAGATTATGTCAATTTTTGTAGTCGACGTTCGCAAATTTTCAATGAACGCTCATTGCGTTTTCCTTTCTAAACAATATCTTTGAGCGATAAGACAATTGCAAACGACATCTGTTCAAGTTTTGGTGTGGAGTTATGCTATACACACATATATATACGAACAATAACACTATTTTGATTGAACATCACTTCTTTTTTATTACACTCTATACCATTCATGACGAGAACATACTACGTTTGTTCGCATTATGCACTTACATCTCGAAGTTGTCGAGATTTCTTTTATGCCTTATACCACCTTATGGGGTGCAAGGATATGTTATGCTTGTGCG
Organism: Glossina fuscipes; assembly: GCF_014805625.2. NCBI lineage: Eukaryota > Metazoa > Arthropoda > Insecta > Diptera > Glossinidae > Glossina > Glossina fuscipes. Next base: position 1,117,993 of record NW_023998433.1, on the reverse strand, counting down.
GAGATGTGCAATGCTAAGAAGGACCACCTTTCATTTTACCGATCGATTTAGAATAAGATTCGATCGATTTAAGCTTAACTGTCTACCCGTCAGTCTGTTTGCCGCGTTTCTTGTGTCTGTGATAAATATTTTCTTGGTCGCAAAAGTGAAAATATCGGCTTCAAGTCTGGTGAAAGAGGATTGCTTTTAAAATAATCAGTGAAAGAATACATTTTAATTTGAGAATGCCTTCGTTTTGCGTTGTTTGTCCATTAACCGTAAACTACAACATATAAAAATTTGCGCCTGTATTCTATAAATTATCCTTAAATCGTATAACAACGAAGAACATGGGCTGCACTCATTTGACATTGCCGAGTTTTTGTTTCTTTTATCAATATGCGATGGGTGTCAAACATTCAGCCACTGTGAAATATACTTTTTACACCCTACATGGCATATAGTGGCACACGAGTATATTATAATTATGCGGATGCACGCTATACCCAGAAAGGACTTGAGATAGACCCATCTTTCATTATACGGATCGATTTAGAAAAACATTTTAAATCAGTTTAAGTTTGTCGGTCCATGTGTCCGCCTGTTTTCTTATTTTCAATCTACAGATCGCAATTTTTGAGGTACTTTGGTGAAATTTGGTACGTTGACGTGTTTTTACCTATAGACGAGCGCTATTGAACCACTTTTACGAGCACTCCCCTTACAGCGCCTTATTTTGAAAGTCGTTATGTGACTAACTGTACGATGGTGTATGCTATTCAATTGTAGATCGTTGCTTGCTAAAGTCTTTTTACTTGTTTTGACTAAAGGATGAATTGATTGAGACAATTTTTGGGACCATATACTGTTCTATTGTGATAAACTCGTTTAGGAAAAAATATTTGCGATTTTTAAGTCTTTTCAACACTAATCGATAGTAGAATAGTGTTGTAGTACATTCAGGGGTAAAATCAAAAAAAGCATTTTTGCCAATTTTTGTTTGGATAGAAGGAAAGACAATAAACAAATAGCTTATCAATTGTATGGATACAGATAATTAGACACATCATTAGACAGAGTGTTGTGTATATGCTACTGAAGGCTTGACCTAATCCGCTTATAACCTGTTTCGACTTTTTTATTATCCTATTTGAGTTACTATACACAAAATTATGCTTGAGAAAAAATTAAAAAAATGGCAACACTGTAACTATTTCCGTGAGCGTTGTTTAACTGAAGGAGCTCTGTGGCAGGCGGCGCAATTGGTCAAAAACGAAGAAAATGTATGTTACTTTAAGCAAATTCGTTGCTGTTCCTAACAACTTTTAATTCGCTTTTAATTGAACGTCTGTTGGTATTATTAGGGGTAAGACATTAAACAGCAACTTTTCGGCAAGGATTAATTGCACAAAGATAGTCTCTTTTCGTAGTGTCTCGGGAAAAACTGCGACATTTCAGGGAAAGCATTTTTCTACATATTCTAGAAGATTGAAAGTACCTTTCAAGCCAATAAAAGAAATGCTATATTAATATATATTGGTTAATGTAAAATAAATTAAACCTTCAGGAACTCAAGGTTTACGCATTCATTTCGTTTAATCAACTCATACTAACTTGATATGTATTAATAGAATCAAAACTTTTTAAATTACTTAAAAGCTTTTTTTTATTTTTTATTTAAATTCATATTTTTTAACCTCCTTAAGGTAAATAATTTCTTAGAACTTATGTCATATGAGAAAATAAATTGAGTTTGAGAAAGTAGAAAAAAATAGTCAGTCAGGCAGTGAATCAGTCAGTTGTCTACTTATTTCTTTTATATACGTAATTTCCATATTTCTTGACCGAAGAAATGAACAAAGAATATAACAGGCATGCAGACAATCTATATACAAACATGCATGCATATAAACACACATATATCAAATTTAAAAACCAGATAAACATTCCATTTAAAAACTATTATTGGACTTTTATTGGCGAGTATCTTAATGTACTTTTCACAGTTGTGGCATTATTCCAATATAAAGATTGACTGAGCTTTGTGTTCAGTGCAAAAATAAAAAAGTAAGAATGAAAAATTTTAAAGGGCACACGTTGTTCTTTTTATCTATTTATTTATTTATTTATTTTTATTTTTTTTTTTTTTTCAATAAAAAGGAAACATTGCCAAATTGCTATAGTAACAGCACTCGCCTAAAAAATATTTGCTTGTGTATAAATTCTGTGGTCCTGCATATATAGATTTTAAATCGTACGACAATTTACATCTCGCTCGATTTACTCTCAATACTACTACTAAACGGTTACGTATGCATGCATATTTCTTATGCAATACACGAAAGAAATTCATTTAGTTTAATGTGCATGTGGAATATTGATTTCGGTTTTAAAAGCAAATCAGCCTTTTTGGTTGGAATAAACTCGGCCAATTGATATTAGATTGGTTTTTCCACTTGGAGAAGATATTTACATTTGCAGGAATTGTATATAATATATGAACATTCTTCAAACAGATTCGAAAAATTCCTTGATTGTTTGATAAACATGCATATGGATATGTGATATATTTTTTTATTTACATACCCTACATAGATGCGAGCATCATAACTTATATATAAATAAAGTTAGCTTTTCATTCTTACCTATGCTGTACTGTATCGGAGGTAGTAGAAGCGATAGTCTGTGATGAAATATTCGTATCCGTATCTTTATCTGTAATTTGTTGAATGCCAAACGATGCCGCTCTTGAAGCTGTTTCTTGTAAACAGGATTTACGCCGCAAACAGGATTTCGGTGTTTTGGGTACAATTTGAATTGTGTTGCGCAGCGTTCCATTCGTATGATCCAGTTCTCTTGGTCGATTTATGTCCATTATATCTGTAGAAGAATTTTTCGTTTTTTTAAAAACGGGACTTGTAGCTCTTTGTTGAGCCTTTTTAACCATAGTTTTGGAAGCCAATGTTATAACTTGGGGACGGCAATAACGTGAGGCACGATTGTGTTCATCATTGCAACTAGAAAAACAAAAAGAAGCATTTAGTAAATGTATCATTTATTACGATTCTTTTATAATAAAATTTTTGGAAACGTTATGGAACATCGTCTGATTACTAAATTTACTCCATAACGTGGATATTTTTGATCAAGGTTGATTAGCACAGAATTGGCTTAACGATGCCCGACTGTTCACTTACTGCAATCACAATTACGATTTGAAAATTTTATGTAAAAGAAAGAAGAACTTGGCAAAACTTTTAAAGAAAAAAATATAATTTCTTTCTCTTTTGCTTAAATGACTGTGTCAACATTTTGTTTAGAGACTTTCTTTCCTTTCGAGAAATTCTAAACAACAGTGAATAGATGTGGCTTTTGATTTTGTGGCTTTGAGATTTCATTACACTCGTACACTACAGTCAGGAAATGTCCTTTATACTTGCGAGCACGATAATCATCAGGCACAGTTATAGGAAGAGAAGGGCGGAGGGAGAGAGTGGCATTTGTGAACGGTCGACTTGAAAATGGGGAAATCAACTACGGTAGGAAAGATGGCTGTTGGTAGGTTGTTTCAAAGGGGGGCAGTACTACAAAAAACGGTCTGTTGTGCAATATGCAGGTAAGTCAATAGGTAACCAAATTTTAACCGATAATTGTGATTGTATTAGAAAATCGATTGAAACAATTTTTGGACCCATCATGTAAATGGCTCTGGCAAATATATGGCTATCAGGTTTCCTGAAATATTTTCACGTTATGGAAGAAAATATTAAAAAGTTGTCGGTGTTTTTCAAGGTTGTGTTAATTTACTCTACATTAAGGACAAATCGTAACCAATTTGTAATTGTAATTTTTTTCTCGTTCATGAAATATTTATGCCAACTTTTAGCTCCTTATCTCCATTTTTGCGACTGTGACGATTTCAAAATAGATATATATCGTGGGTATCTCGAAAATTATAATAGGTAGAAAATCATTGTTTATAGATGTTTGCAGGCCGTTTTTAGTATTGAAAATGAATTGATTCGCTTCACTTTTAACACCATTCCTCATATATACACCTATTTTGCAAAATATCGTTTTAATATTTCTTGGCAAAATTCGGTAAAAAAAAAATGTTTTTCCATACAAAATGAACGGAGAATTTAAATCGAGTATCGAAACTCCCCCTTATGATTGTTCTTGGAAGGTCTAATTTTTGGTGTTTTATTACGAAAATATGTGAAGAGTGGCATTAAGTAGACCGGTGCAGAAGGGAGTATTGCACAGACCGTCTATGCCGATTTTAACATTGGCAGTTTTTATTTTTTATGATGCAAAAATTTAAAACGAAAGATATAAAAAAGAAAAGGTTGAATATACTTGGACTACGTAAATACCTGTATGAGAACTGTTTCAATATATAACACTTTTTATCATTGGACAAAGTGTTATGTATACGTTATTGAAGTTCGGCCTAAACCGACTATAACCTGTTTCGACTTTTTTTATTATCTTATTTGAGTTACTGTATACATTTTAGATAGCTTTCCTGTGAGTGAAAATATTTTTTTGTAAACTTAAAATTCTTAAATACGTAATGGAGAAGGAAACTTCAATCTCGAAACCGTTTAATAAATTTATGATGAGAAATGAAAGAATCAAAGACGAATTTCATTTAACTTATGCTCATGAATGATAAATAATGATAATTGATTAATTACTTTCACTATCGTGCTCAATATTTTTTAGATTACCTGTTATTTTTCTTTTATTTACAAATTTTTCATTTTTTTCAATATTTTTAAAATCGTAATCAAAATATATACATTTTCTTGAACTAAAGTTCCTCTGCTATTTTTAAACCCTTATTGTTTTATGTACACATTATGCATATATACATATACGTATAGATGAATGTGTGCACAGGCGCAAGTGGGCATACTTTCGTCTTTACTTTCAAATGGCTTATCATGTATTAAAATATATTAACATATACGTGCGTACATACATATAACTTCAACTGTGTTTTACTCTTCTTTTTTACTTTCGTTTTCATTGATAGTTTTTTTTTCTTTTTTGATTTAAATGCACTTCAAATTAATTGGTTATTATATGTATTTTTTTCAAAAATATTTTCTTGGAAATTTGTCTAAAGAAAAACAGATGATATACATACACATATACATACACATACACATACACATATATATCATATATGTGCATTACATGATGTACATAATATACATATAGGTACATATGTATACATATAGGTACACCAGAAATGTATAAAAAAGAGCGAAGTGCTTAAGACAGTATAAACGCACGAAAAATTGCTTTTCTTAAATGAATGTCAAAAAAATCATTTGTCAAGTTTATAAATTCCGAAGTAAATGCTGAGTCCTTCCGGTAATACCTAGATCAACGTACTAAGTCGACGCAAACTGAAAGCTAATATAGATTTGTCCATATTTGTTCATGTACACTATTACTTATATTAAGTTTTAATAATAGATTTATTTTCACCATTCTGAAGCATTCGCAGTAAAAAAAACTAGAAAAGATCATGCATTGGAGAATACTCGTACTTTGAAAAGACTTTTGTAGACTCAAGCACGCTTTTGTTACAATGAAAAAATGCGGACGTAATCAATATCTTGTCGGTTTTCTTTCTAAGCCATATCAAGAGAACTTTTAATTAAAAAAAACTGGACATTTGTGACCTGATTTTTAAAATATATTATGTTGTTGAACACAATAGGTCACCGCGTGGACATTTTTGCCGTCTTAATGATATCACACCTTGTTGTCTAATGGAATTAATAATTATTCCATAGCCGACGGAGGATTTGTAATTATTAGATCTGTCAGATACATAAATAGTACACTTTGTCGACCAGCGAGAATAACTTCAGAAAGACTTCTTTTAAAGAAATAAATTTTTTCCCTATCGCTCTCCTTTTATGTTAACTACTACGAATTGAGATGTATGGTTTCCTTTATTAAAATTTTCAATCTAAGGGTTCACTCTTATAATACATATAAAGCAAACAAGGAGAAATTGTATCGCAAACAATGATATTGAATATAATCGTTCAAAATTTTGTTGAGTCCAATTTTGATCTTCAAGGTAAACATAGGCGCTGATATCTACTGAATTAAGCATTTATTCGATTTCGAACGACATTGGATGACGGCTGCAGTGAATGCACGTAAGTCCCACATTGTTCAAACAATTATTTTGTAACATTTGCCGAAACCTGGTAAGTATTTTAATCTCAAATTAATCGGTTTTGCATAATGGATATGTGTGGATACAACTGTCATAAGTTAAACAATTTTTACTTTCAAGTTCTTTTTCCCAATTTTAATAAGAGAAAAGCAAATGCGCTGGCTGTATAGACCGACAATCACGATTTAAGGTATCAGGATATATATTATGAAACTGACAACAATAGGAAAATGAGAAGCTTTTGGAAGAGGCACTGGCCAGTCTATATTATTCATTAGATGTATTATAGTAATATTTCATTAAAAATATAGATGCCATGCTTTATATATCTCCTTCCGAAGGGTCGACATAGCCAATATGTCATTCCATATCGAAATTCAAAAGTAAACCTTCGTAAAAATCGTTATGTATTGAAAGCAACGAAACTACCAGGCAACTTCTTTGATTCCTAGCAGTTCCGTTTAAAACAAGTGCTTTTATAGTGGACTCTTATCTTGCTTATTAGAAGGAAACTTAAAACCACATGGCATTCTCAATTTGTTTCATTAATTGTATAATAGCAGATCTTTATTCAAATTTTACAAATTTCCTTATTTAGCTTACTTTACTGCTCTAATGCACTAGAATCGGTTTATTTCAATTGCTTTCTTCAAGATGGCACTGAAAAAAAACAATTGTGCTGATACGGACGCCGGCGCTCTACGAAACTTTCGTAATCAGCGATCAGCACTTCTCCTGTTCACGTCGACGGTCAGTACAAAGCAAAATAAAAAGGAACGATTATCTCCAATTATAGGATTGGCGTTGTCGAAATTTATGTCTACGAGAAGTCATCTGTTATGGCATAATGCGAGAGCACTCCCCCTTCATAAACGTTCGCTTCCTGTACTTTATTCTAGTCTACGGTAAAGTACATTCATATTATATTTACAAAAAGTTAGAAGATTATGAATACAGATATTTCGCGGGTCCATCTCAAGACAAAATGCAAAAATTACGCTAATGCATCCATAAATTATTTAAAAGTTTATAAAAATTAATTTAAATTGGCGTCAAAATAGGTACAACTTTCTTAAGTAACGTTCTATTTTGAATAATAAATTCGGGAAAGATACAAAAGCATATTCTACTGAGTCACGAAAGTTTTAAAGTTGTATTAAGACAACATTTTGGCTGTGGATTTTCATCTGCCTGAGCAAAAATTCTAAATCATCTAAGAATTGCTGCCATTGGACTACTCGTAGTGCAACATCTCCTTTAATTAACTCTTCAATGCATATTGTTGCCAATTTTTTTTAAATTAATTTAAAAATTAAGTGTAACTGGAATGTAGACAATTAGCAACAACATGCAGTTCAGGATTAACCGTTTTTTATCAATCTGAACGTTCTCAATTCGAACTCATACTTAGCTTAGTTCGTTTTTCCTCGAAAAGCGACGTATATGCCAATTATGGGTACACAAATCGTGATCTTAAAATCAAACCTTCGAAATCAAATTTGACTCATGAATTATTGTTTTTTAATTTTTGATTGCATGCAAAAGTATAGTCGTCACTGGAACGATATTAATATTCACATGCAAATGGTAAAAATTCAAAACTTTACTTTAAACAAATATATGCAATGTTTGCTAGCGTTATGGGAGCTTGAGCGACTTGAAGTAGATCTATCGTTTATTCCATTTGGAATCATCTGCTGATTCAATCTTCGCTAGTCTGTCCGTCTTTATTTTTTGTGTGGGCAACCTACGGGCCGCAATTATATTGAGATATTTTGATGAAAATTTATGCACTGATGTTTTTTTTGCCTAAGAGCGAACGGTATTCACAATGGTACGGATCGGACCGTTTTCACGATCGCTTTATTTTGAAAAGTTGTTTTATGCAGAACAATTGTATGAATTGAAATAGTGTAGGGTATTTAATGATGAATCGTGGTTCACTATAGTACGCTTAGTTATTTTATATCATTTAAAAAAAAAAAAGGGCTTACAGATCACTCGTCGTATAATTGGGAATTTAATTAATGTTTGTGTCTCGGAGGTATTAACAGATGTGTTTTCATCATGAAACTTAATTCCTTGATGTACTTACTTGATACTCTGACGTTGGTTCATATAGTCTGCCAAGTAATTAATTGGTGGGCTATGACTGAATATGGGCGGACTGTGCGAAATCATAGTGGTCGCGGTTTAGTTAGGGTTGTTTTTTTAATTCTTTGGTTAATTGATTTCTTTTATATATCAATAATGTTGTGAACGTAAAGTGACATAGCATTTAACGTTCACGTTATCGTTTTTGTTATTATTTTGGAAAACTTTGTTTAAATTTTTTGGTATAAGATAGATACAACAACGATAGCATAACAAAATAAAAATATGATTTTTATGATCTGAAGAAAAATTTACATATACTAAGAATCGAAGTCTTTTTATTTACGTTTACATCCGTTTATTACACAAAACTAACCTTAACTTTGAAATAACGGTGTAAATATGTTTTATTTCTCAATTTTGAATTTTTTATGAAGAGTTTTTTTTATTTATTTTGCTTTACATATCGACGCATTTAAACGCAAATCGTGAATGTCTGAAATTTTTTGTTTTTCTTAACCTTTCATCATTTTATTTTTCTGTTTAAATATCAATGCAAAAAAGATCACGCGGTTTGTGCGTGTCAATACCACAAATTTTGCAGCTTTTCCTTAGCCAGTTCTCAAATTGTCTTTTTTTTTTTTTTTCTTTTCAAGTTTTCTTAAAAGTATTTAGTTTCCATTTTAAAGATGCTATTGACTAACGTTTACCAATCACACATTCCGATGTTATTAATGGAGAATATATTTATAAGAAATAAAATAAACCGTTAATTATCATTGAATATTAATTTAAAAAAAAATTATGCTAAACGAATAGGTATTGAAATGTTGAAATTTTCGTTAAAAGCATTTAGAAGAAAAACTTCGCAAAATTAAGAAAATAACAAAAAGTAAAACTCCGCCACGCGCTTAATTCAGTTAGTATACTGTTCACACCGACGAATGAGCTGTTTTTATGATCTACAGCATGTTAAAGCTTGTTAAATTAGCGATAATATAAAAATATAATGCCAACAACAATAATAATCATTTCATAACCCTCAGTGCAGTGCAAAACATACATAAACATGCATACATACGCACATTCAACTACCTGGTAATCGTATGCTCGTGCAAAATCTAGACTTTCGTTTGTAGAGAAATGTAGAAATCGCATATAGCGATTGCCTGAGAGCCTGAATACAATAAGAAAGAAAACAAAGAGTATTTGTCACACTTAACCAACCGAAAAAAGTGTTATACCGTACACTGCACTCTGTATTTACATACTCTCTCTACTGAGAAAATATACAAAATTTCTCAATTTATTTATTAGAGCATCGTCGCGTCATAATTTGCAGACTTTTTCATTTTAGTACAGTTGAGCATTCAAATCTTTCGCTTAAGTTCCCTTTTAGTGTGTTAAGTTGTAAATATGGAATTATTATTCGAGTCCGCAATGATTATGAAAATAGTCAAAAATGAATTTACTATTTTAACAAAAGCTAGGCTTTTCGATTCTTTACTATATTCACGACTGAAACAAGAAAATATGTCCCGTCGTTGCGTTAACAGTAAAGATAATTATTCATCCTGTGTCCAGTGTTAGATTGGGACTCGTCTCCTTACAAACACAAATACTTAAATTTCGATAGTTTTCTATATTGTTTTTATACCCACCACCGAAGGATGAAAGATATATTCATTTGGTCAAAACGTTTGCAGTGCCCAGAAAGAAGCTTCAGAGATCCCATATTCTGTCTGTCCGTCTGTGTAATGTCTGTTGTAAATAGTCTGCTGACCACGAAACTGATGCTATCGACTTCAAATTTGAAAAACATTGGATTTTCTTGCACGCAAGTTGTTATTGAAAAAGGGCCAAATCGGTCGAAAGACATGCTTATGTAAAGAGACGGCACCTCTGTTTTTCAAAAGAAATAAAACATTGGTTTTTTGATCATTGCTCATAAACTATAGCAGATAAATCTACAAAAATTTCAATGCATATTCTATTTGCGATGCTGTAACATCTGCACAAAAATAGAAAAAATTGACCAAGTCTACTCAGTTTTATGATGTATCAAAATATATTTTTTTTCCAATAACTGTATAAGCCACAGAAACAAGCTACTCCTGTTTCAAATTTGAAATACACTTAAGCAAGTCCGTCTGCCCAACCATGCACTGTCTGTGGTAAGTACTTTCCCGTTCGCAAAAATGAAAGGGTCGCTTACAAATTTGCAAAATAATTTGGAAGTAACCTAAACTTTTCAGGATACATGCCTAAATCGCCTACATACCGATGCGTCAAAAACTTTTATTTTCAAAAGAAAAAAATCAGCCGTGCCTACTCCATATTATAGAACATGAAAATGTAGTTCTTTTATTTTACCTGCCTTTTTTAGAATAAGGATGATAGGTATAAAAGATTCGCACACAACAAATATATTTTCTTACTTCTTATTATTATCGTTTATGGGGTAGAGAATGGAAATAGATGAAGACTACCGATCGCTAAATTTGGGGTTATATCTTGCAGTTTACAACATGAGGACACTAGTTGAGGACAAAAGTTGGATAAATAAATTTGTTTCTCTTCATTAATAAAAAAAGGTTACATTGCCAACAATCTTTTTCTCGCACGAACAATTCGTGTGTGATGATTTCCTAAGCAATGCTGACAATAAGTTTCAAGTTTGGTGACGATTTTGGAAAAAACTGGACAGAAATAAATGCCATTAATTTTGCTCACCCGTTGTAGCTGAAAGGATGGATAATATTTGAGGCCATCTTGTACTCTATGAAAAGCTACCTCGACCTACTTTCAAATTTAATGAAGACGCAGACAGAAATGAGTAAATGATCTCTTACTTTACTCAAAAGCATATGTCCACCATGTGTATATTAGAGACTTATGGGTTAATAATGGAATTACAAAATCAATATATTCTTCGATAATGGGCAGAAAAACTCATTTATAAACATTTCCTTATGAGTTTACAGGTACCACAAATATATCAATAATAAGCTATTATTCTTGCCATGGCCGACTTTATATTCATCTCCCTATATCTTGTTAAAACAGTTCTACATAAACGGAGAGGATAAAGGTGAACTTCTTTTGCACGATGTCATTTTGAAAATATACACGGTCTTCACTTATAAAACCAGTCTGACCGTTTACATGAATTAAATATTATATCAAACAGGTAAAATTTTTGAAAAGTATTTCTTCTTATTCTAACTAAATTTAAGCGTGCAACTTATAGATATTAAGTAATAGTATTTCATAGATTATGGTAAGAAGCTTGGAAAGAAAATGTTTTAAGCTGACTTATGTGGTGCAGGTATTCGAAATTCGTTCTATTGTTAAGGAAACTTTCTCAGTTAAGAAAACTTATCTTTTCACTCTCACAAGAGATTATTTGATTGTTTGCAATTACAAAAAAAGCAAAAAAAAAAAACAATACATTTCTCTCATTTATTTATTTTTTGCCTTCTCTTTCTATTTCTCTTACTTTATTACCTGCCGTTCTCTATTTTGTAATAAGTTTATCGCTTATACTTGCAGGCAGGAGCAAACAGTATCGATCCATACTTACAAATTGGTATATGCATGTGGGTAGCTGAACATTTGTGATTACCTTCAAATAAAACACCGGTGCACGTTTTGTAAACTCTCTTTTATATACCGGTAATATTTTATTTCCATTAGCAGTGATTACCATTCAACTTAAGACAGCATAAAATCCAACATGTATTCTAAACTTTAAAATTTTCATACCTATCTTCTTTGTAATTTCGTTATCAGAAAATCTTTTTAATACTCGTTTTTTGTGACTTGATACAAATTTTGTTGTTGTTGTTTTGGTTAGGCACATTATCGAAAAATGAATATATGCAAGCTCTGCGATTGCTTTTATGATATCCAGAAATATATAAGGAGGACGCCTTAAAATTTACAGTAGCGCAATAAAGTTTACATATAGTACGATAAATTAATGTTTCTCTTATTAAAAAGTGCACTTGCAGGTTGAGAGTCAAAAAATATATTTCATAAAAAACATGACATTATATTAAATAATAATTAAATACCCTTTTTGGCTTATAATAAAGTTGTATGCAAAAAATATACGTCTATTTTGAAAAATAAATAAAAGAAGAGTACATACAGCGAAAATATATCACTAGAAGTAAAAAAAAGCGTTGATGGTATTTAATTAATGGTGCTGAGTTTTTGTACTCGATCCCATACAGTTAAACTGAGTTTCTTTATTTCTTATGCTCAAAATATCACAAAATATAAAAGAAGGCAAAGAAATTCGTAAAGAGATTAGAAAATATGATTATAAAGTGAAACCCTGAGGAAAAATCGTTGGGTCTTCAAGTCTTCAAGTTATTGTGAAAAAATTAGAATAAAATAAATGCCACAAACAATAATCACCGATCAGGCCAATCAAACAAACGTACAGAGGTTTTCTTAGCTGTAATTAGAGAAAAAAACCAATTTATATATATCTCGCGTTTGCAACACTGTAGAAAAATATGATAGAAATTTTTGGAAAAACATAACTTTTAGTGATGAGTCGAAGTTTAATATATATACGGATACGATGGTAAACAAGGAGTAAGAAGGAAACCTAATACAGCCGTGGCAAACCAAAATTTATTATTAACTGTAAAGTATAATGGAGGATCTGTCATGGTTTGGGAATATTAATTGGCTTATATTTTTTTTTAGGTCTTTTCCAATATTAACGGTACATAGTTGTGGCTTCATTTGTTATAATTTCGATAATACTTCTGTTGTCATGCTCCGTAATTTTGTTTGGATGGCCTGATCGGTGCTTATTTTCCGTATTTATGTTATTATAGTTTAAATATTAGCACGACTAATTCTAATTTTTTTTGATACATCTCCACACGATTTTTCCTCAGGGCTTAACTTTACAATCAATCATCTTTTCTAACTTCTTGACGAATTTCTTTGCGTTTTTGCATATTTTGTGACATTTTAAAAAAAATTTAAGGAATAAAGAAACTCGCTTTAATTGATGATAATTATTTAAGTGTACGAAAATAAGTACAACAAGTTAGTACCGTTAACTAAATATGTTGTTTTTCGAATTTTTCAGTGGCGCTGTATGTAGAATTTGTTGGGTTTTTAATGAGATTAAGCTATATTTTGAGCTTATAACATTATTTAAGCCAAAAAAAAGGTCTGCATGTGTTATTTAATATAACTTTTTGCTTCTTATGCAATTATATATTTATTGGCCCTCACTCAACCCATAAATGCAGTTTTTAATAAGAGGAACCTCAATTTCCGATACTGTATGCAGACTTTACTGAGCTACTATATATATGCCTATGCTTTCCGGATTGCAAGTGCATGTCATCTCATGCTAACAGCTTTTTTTCTCCACCTTTAGTCACTTTAAAATAATATTAAATGTCATTAAGAAATAACGAGAAAGTGAGGAAAACAAAAACTGAGCGGATTTGTGTCGCATCGAAATTGAGAGAAATATTTTCTTATATATATTTTATGTATATCACATTTGGTGTAAAATAATAATAAGTATTACATACCGAGCAGAATATATTCTTCATCAGTCGAATGCTGCGTCCGCCATATGTAGACTTATCTTCGTATTGTCCGTCACTGAAGTTAAAGTATTGCCTACGTTTGACTTGGTTTCGCTCCTATAATAGCTTTCAGGATGAACAAAGTGAAATGAAGCGTTGCCAAGTTGCACTCGCATCTTCGATGTTCACTAGTGTTTTTTCTAAATAATTATTTTAATGGATATAAATATATATTTCAGTTTGTGGGAGCAAAATTTAGTAGAAATGTATAAACTCATAGAATAAGTGGGACTGAATTATCACAACAAGCAAATATTTTCGAAGCACTTAATTGGTAAATCTTAAGATTATGTTTAAGCCTTTATCTAATGGTGAGAGCTTAAAATGCGCTGAAAGCTAAAAGTGTATTTCCTGCTAAGCATTTGGTGGACTATTTATGTCAGACAAATCAATGTTTTATTTAAGTCGTTCGGACTCGCTTTCGACGATTGAAGTTATCAGACATAAATTCGAGCTATTTTGTCTTTAAAATGTATTGGATTCTCCCTCCGCCAATTTATATGTAGATTCAATACTTACTATGAAACTTTTTTTTGCCATTTTACCCAAATTCGGTTGGAATGTTTCGTACACATTTTTTGTCGACTCCTCTGTTAATCACAATTGTAGTGAATAAAAATTCATGTCTCTCTCATAATTGAAATTAAAATAGCATATACTTACATATATGACGCCAACGCGCCTTATATCTAAATGTATGGATTTACTGAAAGTCTGCCAATAAATGAGCAGTGTAAACAACATTGTAAACAACGCGGAAAGACTTGAAAAAAAGGCAAAAAATACTATATTAATATACAAGAAATGAATTAAGTAAACCAGTTCCTTCTCTTAGCACCAAACGTTGTTATGATAACCATCATGATCATGGTTGACTTAGCTTAAGCATCTGCACAGACTTGAACTACTGAGTGCACACACACGCATGTGTAGACGCTTATGCATAAACTCATGTTTATATTGTCGAATCTTTCCAAGTAAGAGATCAGTGAAGTACCTATCTATCCGGTAAAGACATATGAGACAATCATTTTAAGTGCATTTTTTCTTTCTTTTTTTGTTGCTTTATTTTTATTATTTTAAATATTTCCATATATATATATGCTGCACTCTGTAGCTCACAGATTTCATGCCACTTGGAGTTATTCAAATGATAATGCAAGCAAGAAAAAAGAAAGGAAAGAAGACAAAAAAAAAAAGAAATGAAAATAAACAAAAAGTTTTTTTCCAGTTCCCTCGTTTGCTTATTTATAGATAATAATTTGTTGTTGTTGTTAACGTAGTAAGCCGGCTAACCGGCTTCTTAAGGAGTGCCCCATAAGGCGACTGTATAGATAGTAAACGTGTAAATGACATTGCTTCCTTAACAATTTTTTAATTATTTTTTAAGTTAAATTGTTCATAAGATTTTATATCCATTCACCCTTCATTTAATCAATTGTTTTCTACTTGTTATCTAAGTTTGAAATATTTATCCGTAAGTATGTGTATGCGAGCATTACTGATATCACGCTATCGTTCGTTTATCAGCAATAAATTCGATCGAGGCTTTACTAGTTTACTGGCTGCTATCAGTGTCTTAATAAAAATGTACGTACATATATATGTATGTATGTATAGACTAGAAATTACTTGAAAATATTTTAACAACCAATCGTGTGTCTATAAAGACGGGCATTGCCATAAATTAAGAAAGGTATAGATGATGTATAAATGGGTCGAATCTTGGATACTCATCAACTAGAGATTTTAAAATGTTGAAAAACTTACTACATCACAACAGCAAAAAGATTACGAGAGATTTGCATTTGTTTGTCACCTTTTATTATTATTATTATTATTATTATTATTATTATTATAAATTTAGCCGGAGAATAAATTCAAAGACTAAAAGTCTTAAAGCACTAGCATCTAAGGCTTACGGCTTTTACTAAAAAATCTACCGCGCTTGAGATTTGAACCCACGACCATTGAGTTGCTAATCGAGACTTTTGCCTACTCGGCCACTCAGGCGGATTGTCACCTTTTAGAAGCTGTATTATGGTTTGAATTGCATTTCCCATTTCTTGATTTCGAAAAAAAAAAAATGGATGGTTGTAAGTCAGGGTGTGTTTCGTAAGTTACCCGTAGGAATTTCTCTCCAAAATTACTGATTTTCAACATTCTCTTCGCTCCTTTCAGCTAAACGATTAAATCAAGGTTTTTCGATCGAATTCGATAAATTTTTTGTTTCTACACAGATTAAACAAAGTACTTATCCAAATTTATTATGCATATATATTGTGAGGTGGATTTAATGATATATAGCAAGAGATTACATTTATTTTGAAATGCATTTGTGTCGCGATTTTAATAAGCGCTGCTGATTTGAATTGGATTGAAGAAAGAAGAAGACCTATTTTCTTAAGAAGAAAAAGAGTACAAAATCTATATTGGAAAAAATCTATATTCGAAAAAACATTGCGTTTTATCAGCGTAATTATATGTAAAATATTCCTTTTAATGTATATTTCTGAGAATTTCGAATAGAATATAGAAATTAGTATATCTTCAGCATTTAATGGCAAGTATAAAAATAGTTTGGCTAGATAGTATAAAAATAAATATTTTTTTCTGTTTTCGAAAAAAAAATTAAATAAAAAAAAACTATACTCTATGTCTGTATATATGAACAAAACATTTGATCAGAACGTGATCAGTTGGCTGACACTACTATGACTATATAGCTTTGCGTGTGTCGTATAAATGTCATTTGAATCGCTGAGTTTTTCGCCTTCACTCATCGATGGATTGCCTGCATGCATATATATAATATATATAATGGGGCCATAGGAGAAAGAAACTAATGAATATATACCACGCCGCGAGCGCCTGAGTGAAAATTTGATTAGAGAATTAAAAAAAATTTTTTTTCCATCTTAAAATATTCGCGATTATTTTCAAGTGTAGTTTTGACAGATAGATTGATCTACAAAAGAGTAGACTGATTAACAACTGTAGGCGATTCTGTAATTGATCGATTAATTGTTGTGTGCGTGTTTTATTCAATTTGTTTTATTGCAATTGCTATGATTATGAATGGAAATTTTTTTTAAATTATTATAATTTTTTTTTCAGTTTTAATTTCTTGAAATTTATTTATTTTATTTATTTACTTACACATGACACACAGCCAAAATAAATTAACAGCCGAATTTAATTAACTCTTAGAAGTAAATCTTATGCTAATTATTATTAAAAACTAGTGTAAAGTAGGTAAGGAGAAGTAAAGAAAAAAAAAATTATAACAAATAAATAATAATTCATGTATACACAAAAAAGAAAGCAGCAAAGAAAAAGGCATGTACATAACTAGCACAGAGGCGCGCCCACAAGTACTATAGATCCAAATTTCAAGTGAACGCCTAAGCCATTGCAAACATGCAAAAGCTTGGCATCCCATAACAGAAAACAACACCAGTTAATTTTCCAATCATGGTGAGATGCTAAGATTGCAAGTTAGTTTAAAAACCACATAAGCAAATCGCGCCAGTTAAGCGTAGTTCTTTTGATATACTTTAAAGGATCCGATATTGAAATTAAGTGATAGATATCATTTATGTTTCTGCAAGCAACTTTGAGCGAGTTAAGCAGCTCATAAGTGGTAATGGAAATTAAAGTTTATCTCAACAAGCAATGTGGGCGAATCGATTGTACCATTTATTAACTTAATTAAGTCTTTCGGTAATGTAAGAATCCTTACGCTCTTTGGATCCCCTCTTAATGAAACTTAGCGCGGACATAGTTTTACGTAAAGAGATGTGCAAATCAAGACGTAATCATTGGTGGAAATAGAACGCCTAAATCGATAAACGGATCTGCTTGTGTTAATCAACGAAATTTTATAAAATTTAACAAGCATCATATAACCAATTATTTAAGTCAATTTGAAGCTGATACGATTGAGATTCCAAGGAGAAGGAAGAAAACAGTTTAACATCGTTTAACATTAAGATATGGCTGGATTTAACCGATTTAAGCGAGGGGAGATTATTAATGTTTATATCAAATAAAAGGGGTCCTAAGTGGTTACCTTGAGGGACGCCGCACGTCATGGGAAACTCATCCGAGGTGATGAAGTTAAACAGAATTCTGAATGGTCTGCTATGAAGATAAGAACCTATACATTTCACAAAGTATAAAGAGAAGGCAGAGGCTTGGAGTGTGAAGATTAATAAGTTATGATTAATTAAGTTAAACGCTTTACTAAAATCACTATATACGACATCCGTGCAAGAGTCACTGGAAAAAGTCTTGAAAACATGGCAAGTTAACTGTAAAAGATTCGTAACAATGGATCTTTCTTTTAGGAAGCCATGCTGGAATGGAGAAATGTAAAGATTTGAAAGCAAAAACTAAATGCTGAGTAAAAATTCGTTTAAACAATTCAGGTAAGTCACCCAATTTGGTAATGCCTCTATAGTTCTCGCCGTGAGGTCTATTTCCACATTTATGAAGCGGAATAAGGAAACTATTCTTCCAACACAAAGGGAAAACACCTTACTTCAGGACCTGATTAAAAATCTTTGAAATAACACCGCACAGCTCGTTGGAACACGATTTGGGTTTACATGATGGAATGGCACCAGACCCAGACGCAAAAATATATCAAAGAGACCTCAAAGTATGTTAATCTTCGTTTTCTGCAATGACCAAGTTAGGAAACGAAACCGAATTGGTTATAAGGTAGGGTTAGTTAACATTTAAATTCGAACCAGCAGCTGAAAAATTCCGTTGAAAGTATTCAGCAAAGAGATTTGGGATTTCAATATCATCAGAGGACTCGCAGCCATTGAAAGGAGACTGCGAGGGATATGAGATGTTTAGGAGCCATAACACCCAAAAAACAAGAAAGAGAATTTTTGACGAGAGCACCAAGTGCTGATCGCAAAAACCAAAACGATAGTAACGCAAAAAGTTCAATACTTTTCAATAAACTTAAACACTTTTATAATTAACTAGGCTTCAAAACCGTACAAGCAATAGAGCAATAAATTAAAAAAGAAATTAGAAAAAGAAGTCACCTAATGCAACTTTTCTTTTATTTTCCTCTTAAAATACTAAAAATTATATCTTGTGAAGGTCTTGCTTTTCATGAGAACCACAAAGTAACCCTAAAACTAAACTATTATGGTTCATAGTCACCACCGAAAATTGCATTGGCAAAATATTACTCTGGATCAGCTTCCAACATTTGCCGAGGTTTTTCGGCAAATGGTACAAATTAGATCTTATGGTCGTATAAACGTTTATCCTTTTATAAGAACTTTCATATGAAAGCGCAAAAATGATCCAATTTGTTCCAAATTTTCTACATTCACTTAGTACACCAAAATACTATTTTCCACCGATTTTTTTCGAAAAATTTTAAAAATTACAATTTTCTTTTTCACAGAAAGGACGAAAAGATAGTCAGATCCAGTCCATTTTCAATAGAGATCATGGTTGGACTAAAATACATGCCTGTGTACAATATTATGTTAAAACATCTTGAAAACTTCGATCTGTAAGTTAAACACAAGAACATCTAGATAAACATCAGACAAGGAGGCGTGTTTATGTAGAACGATTCAGAATGTTATTTTGAATAGTCCAATATCATAAAACTTACGTGTATTTTAGGTGCTTCTGATTGTTACATGCATTCGAGCATATTTAATGTACCCTGTGCCGCAAGTGATGGCGGATATTCTAAGCAGATATTTCGCATTAAAACCAACCACGCGTAATTTACTAATTTTTTATTTTTGTATTCCATTGCATGGATGGTACTTCACGTAATTGTATGCCAAGCAAGATGTGTGTTGACTTGTCTATGTGTGAATATGCAAAAAAAATTTCAAAGGTAAGAAGAAAAATTCTTGATTAATGACTGGCAATATTATGCCCGCATACCGTACGGAGTCCAAAACAGCTTTGATATGAACGCCATTAATAATACTCGAACAGAATGAAGTGTCTCAGAAACCATTTCGGTATACATTTTGTCTTTTGGGCTCTCTGTACACAGTACGTATCTGCTTTTTTTTCAGTTAATGAAACATTTTTCCTTTCAAAAAAAATGTCAAAAATATATATTTTTCTTCCATGGTCTATATGAAAAATACGCTTAATATACGTACACTGAGGGCATCTCAGTGATTTCGGACATTTCATTGAAGTCACTCGCAGTGAAAACGCATTGCAAAGGATTTTGATAAGTACATTTTTAAAAATGTCGGGATAAATTTCAATTTTTACTTAATGGGTTCCATATTTTTGTTCCGTTTGTAAGGGCAAAAACAAAGAAAATAAAGAACAACCACGAGCAACATTTGTCGATAGTTGGCTGCAAGATTACGTATTAATGTAATAATATAATAATAATATAATAGATCTGCAACCTAATTCCAATGCATATACGTTCGTTCATAGCAATAAGTACTCATTGACGTGAATATCTTATAAGAGCCCTCAGTTTCAATTACAGTCGCGTAAATGCATTTGCAAAATATAGTAAATGTATTGTAAGATCCAATGAAAACCGCAAATCAATTATTACATCAGACAATTTTAAATATTGAAGCAGTATTTCTAAAGAAATTATGACTGAGAGTGCAATAGATGACAAAGGCTCTTAACGGTGTTGCAATGTTAATGAATACATTAACATTTTAAAAATAAAAAATAAAAAATTTTCAAAATTGTTCACTCATTTAAAGAAAACTAACTATTAGAATAATTCGTTACGTGCATATGTACGTACACACAATATATATATATATATATATATATATATATATATAAATAATGGAGGTTATTGTTATTGTTATTTTTCATTTCTGTATTTATTCTGCTAGTTTGCGAATGTAATTGAGTTTAAAATTTCAATTTTCTGAATAGATGCGCTGGCACACATACTGAATGGTAAATTTAATTTGATATTTGTACGCGGTTATTAACCTGCTCATTCGTATACCATAATATATATATATATATATATGTAAATATATATATGTATTTTTATTATTTGCTCTGTGTCTAGAGTAGAGGGTTATTTAGCTTCATCATAACAAGAGACATTAAAGCTGCACGTATATGAGGAAAGTCTGCTTCAATTGCAAGTAATTCTGGGTGTTGCATACATATATCCACACAAACGTAACATACCTTTATACCACAACTATCGTTGGGTATAAAAATAGCAATCGTAAAAAAGGTCCACAAATTAACATCTAACTCGATTTCGAGTCGATTTAATTGCTTCAACCGACTTGACTTCTGTTCCCTGGGAATTTTTCATTTCAAAATTCATATCAAATATGTAGAAATTAACGCTTTTTACATATAATCTTAGATCAAATTTTGTACCTTAGTTTCCATCGTACAGCGACATAACAAAATAATCTAAATGAAATCAATTAATATTTTTTTAAAGTTGATGGCCATGGCAATTATGCTTTTCTTACTTAATCCTTATTTCTATCCACTACGATAGAAGAGCATCGTTCCGATTTAGAGTCCGCTTATATTAGTGCTGGATTCTGACCAAATTTGAGTACATTTATTTCTTTGTCTATCTCGCCGTTGCTACACGATTTATAAAATATAAAAAGCTTTGCAGATGTGCTTTTAATTAATGCCTATAAATGAATATTGAGTACGTCTATGATTTAGTCACAAAAATGCTCAAAATACCGAAAAAAATGTTATCAAAAAATATTATCAAACTATGGCGGATACTAATTTAAAATATGTTAAAAATTTATTACAACCAAGGCGACAATATAAAAATCAAATAGTCCAAGAATAGTCGAGGATCGGCAAAAAAAAAAACAATATTGCGACAATTAAAGTCGTAATATTCAAATGTACCGACAGCAAGCAAACTATTTAAATGGGTGTAGAGAGAATCAAGCTTGCAACTAATATTGTGAAGGTGCAAGTCACAGATTGAAAACATTCCACGTAAGACGCAATAACTGTGTTAAATACTCGAATAAACGTTCAATACATTCGAACATTGGAACTCTCGTAAAAGTCAACATTCTTTTCGCTTCGCAAATTGATATCACCTCTGAGCGATTGCTGGCTTTAATTTAATCAATTTGAAGTAGATTTTGAATTTTCTGTTACATTAATTTCGATTTTTCTTTTATTTGTTTAGTTAGTAAATAAACCGCTCGATCGGCCGAATCGGCAAATGGTCTCGACTAACGATTCAAATGTCATCGGTTCAAATATCAAGTACGGTAAAGTTTTCAATAAATCCAATAGCCTTAGATGCTTTAAATTTTAGTCTTAGTAGCTATTTCACTGGCTTGAAAATTAATAATAATAATATTGTTATGAAATTCGCTTTTACTAAGATACAGTCCGTATCACTGGATCGTGGATATTTTGATCAAGAGGAATACACCTCAAAGTTCTTTTATTTTACTACTTTGTCTTTCACAACAGTAGGAATATTTATTTACTATTATATTTCTTACATGTAGGATTATTTACAATTTATTTTGGCCGTACTCTCCGCTCAAATGCTCTTGCCCGACTAACTCTCCCTTCCACAAATATTCTATTTATGTACATTTTTCCAAGCATGTTACTATACCTAAATTTATGGTTTTATTTCTAATCCCAGCCTGCTTTTCCTCTGATCGTTTTCATCGGCTTGCACCTGCATGACGTGCCTGCGAATGTGCACTTAGCTTTTACCTTCCTGCTTTTCCGCGAATCGTTTTCATCGGCCTGCAGCTGCATGAGGCGCCTGCGAATGCTTATTTGGCTTTTCCTTCTTTAGGGAATTCATTATTACGAAAATTACTTAGCTGACATTAACTGGATTTGGGATTTTCGTAACAATATTAATAATAAAATGTTTTCGTTGATTATTATATCCTATGCCGCGCATAACACAGGGTGTATACAGTTTATACGGACCTACGTAACATTCAGAAGGGCTTAAGATAGAGCCAGCTTTTGTTATACCGATTGATTTAGGAAACAATCCTAAGCGTTACTGCCCATCTGACATTCATCCACGCATTTTTGTATTGATTGCAATTTTTGAGATATTCTTATGAAATTTGATACACTGGCGTGATCTGATTCAAGACCAACCGCTGTTGAAAATGTTTCGGATCGGGTCACTTGTGCGGTCACTCCCGATATATCGTCTTACTTTGAAAAGTCTGTATAAGGGGAAAAAATTTAAGTTGCAACATTTTTCCGCAAAACTCGTTGACATTCTTTGATATTCTAAACTGATGCGAAAAATGTAGTTCAGCTGAGGAAATTTTTTGATCCCCCTGTTATATAACCGCTTATACGAAATCTAAACCTTTATATGGTAAAAAGTTACAATCTTCAATATTTTATGGCGAAAATTTGTCATCATAATAAATTGACAAAATAGTTAACCTTACCGAATTTGAATCTCGTAGGTCGATTCTTTGAATACAGCCGCGTATAAGTATTCTCGCGAAATGCGACAAAAAGGCCTATTGTTCAAGTTTTATTTTGTTCATGATAGTAATTTGACATATAAATTAAGTGAACCAAATTTGGGCCTTGGCCCAAGTCCATATACGATTTCTTATGAACAGTAACCCCGTTAGCAGGAATGTTTAATGTTTAATATTTTATGATAAGAATTGATCCATAGTAACTTAGTAACTTAGCGAAAACAGTCTAATGGTAGTCTTTGTCTGGCTATGATGTTCCCACTTAGTCTTATTCTTGGATAACTTCGATACCTTTAGTAAATAAATTTTTATGTATATAAATATTTGGCGCCATTCTTTTCAAAAGTCTCCTTCAAATTTTCTTATCATAATTATTCGATCAGGGTATGCATAACAATAAATATAAACATCGCTTATGCACCAGGTGACATATCCTCACGGCAGTAATTTTATTATACGGATATTGTTACGAAATTCCCTTTTCTTGAATACAGTTCATATCAGTGCACCGTGGATATTCTTATTAAGAGAAACATGCTTGCACGTTTTCACTACAAGACTCTTTTATTTACAATCAATACGTTTAAGGGTGGAACTATTTACGTTTTACTTTGGCAGTACTCTCGACTTCTCAACTCTTTCTTTCTTTCTTCTTTTTCGACTCAAATGTTCTTATCTGACCGAATCTGCCTTCTGCAAATAGTCTATTTATGTCCATTTTTACAAGCATATTACTATTACCTAAGTTCATGGTTTAATCTTTTTCATCGGCCGGCAGCTGCAAGACGCGCCGCGAATATGCACTTGGTTTTTTCCTGTCTAGGGAATTTATTTTTGTGGAAAATTTAATTAGCTGGAATGAACTGGATTTGGAATTTCCGTAACAATGTCTATTGCTAAAAAATAGGAATACACTGAATTTTTCGAAACATTCGACGCTTTCATAATTATAGCCGAAATAGCTTATGCATAGGAAATCTTTCTGGTAAGCAGCAGTGCGTTGATCACAATCCTTTGAAAGAGTCGGAATTTTTACAATGCGTTTATAAAAGTTATGGTAAAAGCGAATATTTAAATTGATATAGAATTACTTACTCATACATATTTATTAAGACGAATGAAGCCATTCTGCCTGATATCATTCAATATCAGAATTTAACCGAAATTAGAGCGTCACATTTATGCTTTAATAAGTTGAGTTCGATACTTTGGCATACAAAATTCGCCCTAAACTGTTGTAAATGGAGTTACCTTAGTTACAAGCATAATATAAAATAACGCCATAAAGAGATTACAAATACTGATTTAAGCGAAAATTTAAACGAAAATGCTTTAATAAATTAGATTGCAAAAAAAAATGTTAAGAATACATATGCATATATCATGGCGCAACAACAATACGCCTTTTGACTAAGTTCAAATATAATATTATAATAATTTAATGTTTCGCATCAAATTCAAAGAAATTTAGATGAGGAGAAAATTGAAAAAGAGATTATATTAAGCCTCATTCAAGGTTGTCTACCCTTTTTTGCACTAATTAGAATAGGTTTTATATTTGCAAAACACTATATATACATATATATCTAACGTACTGGATTGTTTCATGAATTATTTGAAAATTGAAAATACTTTTGCTTTATTGCAGTGGAAGTATAAAAGAATTAAGTAAGTGATATATATATGTATTATGTGTTATAAAACTGAAAAATAGGAGGCGATAGTTTTTCTTCACGGCCCTGCATTACTTGAACCTTAAACTATAATATATGCATTTTTGCAAATTTTTTAAAATCAACCCCTTAACTAGTGCTTCGGAAATGCATGGGACTAATTACCCTCGGAGCGCTCAGATGGTATTTTCACACTCCGTGTCAAGGGATGTAGAGTGTTCAGGGTAGTGTATCAAACTTACCTTCGCTATATTATATATATTAGTATGAATATATTATATAAGCATACGAGAATCTTTTAATTTCTAAAACCATCTATTAGCGTACAGTAGGAGTTAGAAACCTACAGGAAAGATATTTGGTTGCAACTTCCCAACAGATATTGCTTTGACCCAACCTGTCCGCCTTAGTGGACGAGTAGGTAAGGACCGGGACTACGAAATCAGAATTCGCGGTTTAAAATTTCATGCGAGACAGAGTTTTCTACGGTCATAGCTATAATGAATGCTTAGTCGGTAAAGGCATAAAACTTATTGATTGGGAAGACACCCACTAGGATGCGGTCACCACCTTCGTTCGTTGTTTCTTTCTCTTCCATTTCTCCTTTCTGGCGATCATCGTGTTACATTAATAGGGGACATTACCTGAATGATTGGTCATATTAAAAAAAGAATTACATAAATTACGATAATCTAGTACTATATACCCAATTTCCGCCGATTAATATGGAAAGTTCAAATTTGTGCGTTGTCCCACCCCCTGCCACCTTCTACTCAGTATGCCAAGAAAAATCTTGCATGAATATGTCTAGATGGGACTTCTCGGCAATTTTTTTGCGATCCCTTGGACTTGTTTAGGTAATTTATGATTTTATTGTGTGAACGAAAACAACTACGTGCTCTAAGCAGACTCTTAAGTTCATAAATTAAGAGAAAGTGTTTCTATTGTAATATTATATTTCTGTTCTTGTATGGGTATAGTCTATAGCGAAGATGTTACGGCTTTGTACAGTTCCAGAACAATATTGCAGCAGCGTCTTTTTTTTACTCGATGGAAAAAATATCGTATAAACATTCGATTTTATAAAAAAAAAAACCTTTACAATATAGTTACACACCCAACATATGCACTGGAACGGGTATAATGAAGTTCATTGAACTTACTTTACTGTAGCTAAGGTAAGGCAATAAACAAACACATGACTGGGCTTATTTGTTTGGGCTTGCTTTTAGATAAGTTTAAATTGATAATATTCTCATAAATATACTTAATTTTAGTTTTTTTAATTCCTTCAAAAACCTGTCCAACATATCAAGCATAAACGCCGATGGCATTCATTATGCAAGTAGTTTAAAAGCAAAAATTGCACCATTTGTCATCTCATAATAACTCTGTATGGTCGCTTTTTTAATAAATATCTGCATTATTGTAAAAATTATTTGAAATAACCTTAGTAGAGGTCGTATTGTCCAAATGAATAATGTTTGTCGAAAACAAGAGATTTTATTCGCTTTGTATTTTTTGTGGGTCAGCTTTGTACCTTTTCTCTACTCTCCGGCACACGTATACATACATTTACATATATATACATTATAATACGCTGAAAAATGCTACCGCTTTGTGCTGACATACAGAAGAATAAACGTATAATAATTTCGTCATTACGTTTGTTACAACGTTTATTAATCAATACTTATTTTTGCATTTGTTATTTAATCTGAGAGGTATCCGTCTGTCCCTGCAATTGTCGAAGCTCACAAAAATCGGATAGGAATTATGAAATGAGTAATTGTGGCAGGGGCAATTGATGGAATGCCTTGTTCGGCGTGATAACATATTATACAACGTAAATCCAAATGTCTTCTTTTTTCACGAAAAGTTTTGAACTTGCAGACAGAATAATGAGAAAAGGACGCGATCAATGATCTCTTCGATACGCATTTCATTGTGTTGGAAAGCTTTCTCTGTGTTGAGCGTAACAATTTAATTGAAATCGAATATAAATTTGCTTTACTTTCCCAGTGTTACACTTTCATAATTTATCTTTCAGTAAATATTTATAATATATTGCGAGATATTCTTCATAAATCCAACAGTATCTTATTTTAAGGAAGAAGAAAAATTTCATTTGCTAGTAACTTAATAAGATATGTAAAAGACATTTTTAAATATCGTTTTCGTGCCCTACAACACGTGTGGTACGAGGGTATATGAAGTGTATGCGGATGTATGTGCCTACGATGGGACTACTCTTTCGATTACTTCGCATATAAAGCCTTATTTTGACACGTTGTTATATAAATAACTATAGGGTATTCAATTGCAGGCCGCCGCCCAATAAAATGTTTTTACTTATTTAAGCTTACATCAGAGTAAAGGAAAGCGGTATCTGGCGCGCAAATAATTTTCATTAATTTGCAAACTTGGATAAATGTAACACAAGTTTGTTTTCACGATAACAATCGACGCATGGTATGAAGAAAGAGACGATTACGAAAATCCTTCCCAAAAACTTTCGATTGGCACTAAAGTTACTTTATGTCGTTGATATAAAATAGTCACGTTATGTCACTTTTTTGTACGTCTCGACAGTATAACCATCCTCCCCAAACTGCTGATTTATATATGATTTTTCGTAGTCTTGATCAAAATTTTGGGCCAAATTAGGTTATTTCGAACTTTTAATAAGTGCAAGTTTAAAATCACATTCGAAGTTCAAAGCGAAATCTTAAAGTGTTAAGTTAGACCAAGTTAAATATAAGGCACATATATTATCATTGTTCCATTACCAGAGCAACAGCGGGCCGATCCAAGCATAATTTCTCTTTCTCTCTCTCTCTCTCTCTCTCTCTTTCAATATTTCAACTTCATATTCCTTTTTAAAACTTTACACTCCCATCTACTCCTACTTTTTTGTACACACCGAAAAATGAACATCAAATTCTAACTCGATTTAGACATCTCCATCTTTGTATTATCTGTTGTAACCATTTTTCTGGCCGCAAACATGAAGCTATCAATTTCACATTGGCAGCAACATTGGCAGTTCGTGCAGGCAGGTTTATACTGAAAAAGGCCAAATCGATCGAAGGACACGCATAAGAAACAAGCTTCAAAAAAACCACATAAAGTATATAAATTCTTGGCCAGTTTCAAATCGTAAATACACCTCAGCATGTCTGTCTGTTCGTGTCTCCACCTGTCCGTCAGTGGTTGCCACTCTTCCGTTCGCAGAAACGAAGCTATCGACCAGATAACAGAATTTGGAAGTGACCTAAACTTTTCAAAGGACATGCCTACAACGCCCACATGGATATGCGACAAAGCTTCTATTTTGAAAACACTCCATATAATAAAGCATGAAAATTTAGTTCTTTTACTTTCTTTGTCCTTCTTAGGATAACGGTAAAGGGTATAAAAGTTTCGGTCACCACCGAGTGCCATTTTCTTACTTATTTTAATTTATACTTCATTTTTCGTTAAAGCAAAGAGATAGAAAAGAAGTAGAGTGTATGATTATAACACAAGATAACCCAAAAATGAATGAAATAAACGATATGATTAAAAAAAAAGGAAAGTGTTCGATCGAAATACTCCGCTTATCTTTATATAAAAGAATCTTAGATCGAAAACTCTAGTAGGTTATGTTTCTCAGTGTATACGAAAAGCGAACTTTAATGAAATCAAAGACAATCTAATTTTTGTTGTTATTTATTATACCCGATACAAGCTAAATGTTATACTTCAACCCAAAAAACATTAGTCTCAAATTATTGCTTAGCAAAATCAAATAAATCGATCTGCGAGCTTTAAAAATTAGCATAAAACAAAATATATGTATACACATATATATAACTATATATATATATATATAAATAAAAATAATTTTCGGCTTTTCCATAGGTTAGCAGTTTCATTTAATGTGTTGAACTAACTATTGACTCTTTGCTTATTCATATTTTCGAAAATTCCAAAAACCTTATCCGAATTATTTTTTATTATTATTTAAACAAATGTCAAATTGTTAATTTTAGTTAATACAAAGACCTATTAGGTGCTGCATATCTCAGAAATGTTAACATCATACAATTTTAAAATGAAAATGACTTGTGCGACGGCCGCTCTACAATAATTAAATAAGTAGGAATATTGTAGTGGGCAAAGCCGAGCATTAGATACGCTACAAAACCTCGTCCGATACCGATCGAATATTCATTCATTTTCGTAATAATACACCAAAATTAAAAATTATTTTCGTATAAGGCATGAGGCATAATTTTCATGAAAGCCGGGAAGCAATCGAAAAAGTAGTTCAATCCAATCCATTTTCAATGGAGTTCATGTTTGGGACAAAGCAGATCAATATATCATATTTTCATAAAATATCTCACAAATTGCGACTTGTAGGTTGAGCACAAGAATACATGGGCTAACGTCAGACGGATAGAAAAGCTTAGGTCAATAAAAAATGCTGGTATACCCTGCATCGCAAATGATGTAGGGCATGAAAACTGTAGACTTCAGAAAATAATTGAAAATTTAGAAATATCAAGTATTTTAAGAAAATAATGTTCTGTTGAGCGGGAAACTCTCCTAGTTTTAGAAATTAATTAATGCTACCCCTACTATTCGGCTCAACAGCTTTTAGTAACTTTCCTCAGTAACGTAGAAAATATGAAAGCTATTAGTATAAGAATTATCATAAATATGTCACTTATCAAAGAAATTAAAAAACATGATACAGTTAGAATTTCTAGACGCTATCTACATCATAGGCGATGCACAAAAATATAGCTCACTAAAATAAAATTTCAATTTCGCTTATTCTATAAACTCTTTCGGTTCCGGTTCTTATTAAAAAAACAAAGAGAAATAAACTCTCCATGCAGTTTATTTCGATTTGATGGCTTTAACAAATTCATTAACAAACAAGCAATTATGAAAAAAAATCAAAATAAAAATAAATAAAACCTGGCCGACGTTTCTGTAACGTTCATTGCACTTTACATTTACAAGCATTTCTAATTGCGTACAGTTAAAAAGGCAAGTATAGATACATCTATAAATTTCTTAAAATTATGAAGACGACAATTTATAGCAAAAAATCTTTAGATGAATACAACTAGTAATTATTGAGACAACAAAGTCTCGTTCAATTCAAAACAACAAGTAAGAGAATTATAGTCGGGTAAGGCCGACTTTCAAACCCACTACAGCATTTCGCTCAAAACAATTATTCATTGGTTTTAATAATAATAATACGCCAAAAATTGCACATAGTTTTGATGCTACGTAATTCACATTCGGCAAGGTTAACTTTTTTATTTATTTACTATTACGCACCAACTTTCACAGTAAAATATTGAAAATTATACCTTAAGGAAATTAAAAAGTTAAAGGTTTAGGTTTCGTACGCACGGTTATATAAGAGGAGGTTCAAAAAATTTCCCCACCCGAACCACATTTCTCAATGTCGAGGTGCTGCAGCACAGTGAAGGTCGTTGAAAAATTTTGGAAGTGGCAAATTTTTTGCAGTGGAGTTAACGAGGGAGTGGCCGAAAAAGATGACCGATTCCAACCGTTTTCAATAGCGTTCGTCCTTCGATCGAAGCACGTCAGTGTGCCAAATTTCACCAAAATATCTCCAAAATTTTGCGACTTGCAGATTGAATCCAAAAATACAGGGACAGAAAATGATTCTGAATCGATCGATATAATAAAAGCAGGGGCGATCTTAAACCCTTCTGGGTGTTACGTACGTCCTCAGGAGCCTAATACATTCTGTACAACAAGTGACGTAGGGCATAAACAGAGCAGCCTAACTAGAAATAAAAACATAAAAATCTGATCGGAAGTCTGCGTATTATCTTCTAATTAAATTGAACTCTTTAAAAGTCGACAGAACATATAGGAAAAATTAGTTCAGCTCATTTGATTAGTGTTATGTTAAGAAAACGCTGAACCGGTTAACGAAAAACACACTCGCGCTTTGATATGTAACAAAAATTCTGGAATAGATTAATAACTAATAAAAAGCACAAACACACAAACTTAATGATACTGTGAACAAGTAAATGTGGTTGATCGAAAACTCCTCAAAGAATATATTTATTATAGGTTGCATTCTGGCACTACTTAAATTTAACAATTACAATATTTTTTCATATAACTTATTGTCATTTCTACATTTGATAATTAAACGTTGTTCTATTGAAAACGGTGACTTACAAGTCAAATTTTTTGAAGTAAGAAAATCGTAATCGGCTGTGATCAACTTTTTCATACCCACTATCTGTATGTTAAAAAATTTTTAAGAAACTAAAAGAATTACATTTTTATATCCGCCTGAGTGGCCGAGTAGGCAAGAGTCTCGACTAGCAACTCAATGATCGTGGGTTTCAAATTTCAAGTGCGGTAGAGTTTTTAATAAAAGCCGAAAGCCTTCGATGCTAGCGCTTCAAGACTTAATCCTAGAATTTATTCTCTGGCTAAATTTATAATAATAATAATAATATACATTTTCCAACTTAATAATTTTGAGCAAGCGTGGCTGGTTTTGTCCAATTCCTTAGAATATACAAAAATGCACAAATTTTTATCGTATGTTTATTGCAGTTTATAAGTAATGAGCAAAAGCCCCAGTAAGCTGAGGTGTTTTCACTTTTATGCTGTCCTCTAGGCGAGTCCCGAATTGGTCTATTTTCGATAACGACCTCGTTGCAAGAACTTTCAATGTGTATGGCAGTTTCGAAGGCGATATCTTTATTTCTGCGGTGGAAAATGTGTTTACCATAGGTCAACAGGCGGACAGATAGACATGTGAATAGGCATAAGATCTATTCGACAATATGTGTGTATACTGCCATCCTCATGTGATGGGTATAAAAATGTAACTGCTGCTCCTGCAATGTTGAAGATATTGAGATAATAAGTAAAAGGGCATTTTTTCATTCGGCCTTGAAAATTTCCAAAGGAACTATTATAGTAATTGAAGTATACGTTGGCTGTCGTTTGTTTTTTTTTCTCCAATCACGTGGTTCGCTCTTAGAATTTTACTTTTTGTTTGTTGTTTTGTTGTTGTTCTTCTACTCACTTGAAGAATGGCTTAAATGGTTTTTTATTATAACTCGTCTTTTTTTATAACACTAAGAAATTCATGAGTGTACGCACATTTGTATTCCTTACTGTATATGCACATATTAGCTTCTATGTGCATAGCATGATTGTAATTAATTTAGATTCATACGCAAACGACGGTTTATACGACATTTATTTGAATCAAACACTACAGCAATGCTATCTAAATTATCGGCTATATAAACATGTATGCCAGCATGTATTCATATATGTGTTTATGTACAAAATTCTATTTTAATGAGACATTTCATTTTTTAAATCCATTAAAATAAAATTTTTAAAGGAATGATAGTAGCATTAACCATCACACCATCATTATAAAATATGCTCATTCCTTTATACTTCCTAGTATTTTCAGTCTTACTCTGCTTAATTTATAATTCGTAAATTCATAATTAGTTTGCTGCCAGAATATATGAGTGCATATTAGATGAACACTAATTCACGTTTTATAACACTACAGGTGTAAACTGACCACTTATTTTCATGAACGATTTCTGCCAAGCTTTTATAAATTTTATCGTTCTTTTTTATAGTTTCTACATAATATTATAAGATAAAACTATCTGTTAGTGATTTTACCTCTTTATTCCTCTCCTCTGACCACTGCACTCCTTTCTGAAATCATTTACAGAAGCGCAGCGGTTTAATCCTCGGGCTGGTCTTGTCCATTTGAATGTTGCAATTCAGCTCTCTTGACTCTACTGACTGTCTTTCGCAAATATTCTGCTTATGTACGCTTTTACAAGCAAGTTACAAGTAGCTAACTTCATTGCGGCATTTTTGTGTTAATCCCACTTTTTCATGGAAACTCAAATCGTCGAATATGGGATTTTCGTAACAATGTATTACATGTTATATCAATTGATCCCAAGATAAGTTTGTAAATGAAACCGAAAATCTGTTAAATACTATAAATATATTTGTTATCGGTAGAAATAGCGCCTGTCTTTCTTGACCATTTATAATTGAAGTTTCAAAATGTTGCGTCAATTGCTCTCTTGTCACTTCCGTCAAGTTAGCTTGTGAAGTCAACCAAATAGAATGCAGAAGATTGGATTTAAATAATTATTTACCTGCGAAGTGATCATATGTTTGTGATCATACAAATTCTATATTGTCTTATTTGAGAAATAAGTAAAAATTTATTAATAAATTTTCTACAAACTATGGTCCATTATCAACAGAAAAAAAAATTACAGCGAAGCTCACGATTGATACAAATGAGAACTACATGAAAGACGAACAATATTTGAAAAGTGCTACGTGATTTAAACTTGTTTAAGAACTTGATTTCATCATTTATTTCTTCTTCTACTTGAGTGAAAAAGAACAATATTCAAGCCCCATGCTTCAACTTCTGATCGTTTCATAAATATATCTTGTAACTCAATTCAGTAACTTATCTGAGTCAATCGAATTGCAACGGTTTCGTCTTTAACGAAAACACCAGGGGTATTCCAATGAATTGCGCCTGCTGATATGCCGTTTTATTTAGTCCATTTACATTTTTATTTTATTTATTTCTCGTAGAAAACATAGAATACTACATTTTTCCCCTCAGGTCGAGTTCTCTAATAAACCAGTTCTTGGAAATCCATCTACGCTACTGCAAAGCAAGCACACATTTTTTCTATTATAAATAGCTCAAAAAAATGTGGTCCAAAAAATTTGACCGTAAGGTAACCTAACCGTAAAGGTAACACTAAAATTACCAAATGTACGCGGCTTACCGCAAATTGATCTATATACATATAAATATTGTATATATATTTATATATATATAAACATTATATATATATTTATATATTTATTTATATATACATATATATATATCTGTGTTTAATTCGATCCTTAAAAGCTCCACCTAAATATATATGTGTGTACATACATACAAGCCTACCACCGAAGGGTGGGAGTATAGTCGTTTTGTCATAATGTTTGCAACGCTTAAAAGGAGGCTTCAGAGATCGTGTTTCCTTGATTAGTATAAAATTCTGAATTGATTAAGCTATGGCTTTCTGTCTTTATGTAAATTTTTTTTAACAATACTTTCCAGCGAACAAAAAGATGTAAGATAAATTTTATCTCATTCCCTTTTTATAACCATAAATAAAACTATGAAGCGCTAAAGATATTAATGCTGGTGGGTAAATGCGAGTTCCGGATATATTGAATGGAATATACATGTCAAAAAGAAGTCCTATCGTTTATTGAAATTTAGTTATGTTCTACTATTCGCTATTTCTCACTTGCGTGCAGAGACCATCCATCTCATGCGTCTTTGATCATACTCTATGAACGATACCACGACTTGATACAACAATCTAAAGCTAAGCTAAGCGTATATAATCGTAATCGACAAATACAAATTTGAATAGATCAACACGACTTGTGGAAAATGCGCGATCTACTTCTTATAATATAAAATTTGTAGCAAGTACTCATATAAAACTCAATAGAAATATTTTCCAAGGCCATCTATAAATTTTACATGAAAGTAATCTTAATTGACAAATTGAGAGGTGTGTAAGTAGTAAAATATTATGCAACATTTGTATATTGGTTTCAGCTGATTTTTCCTCTTTGCTGTATATAAGTTTTCACGAGGAAATAGAAAGTTTAATATTCCAGGCATGTTTAAGGCATATTCGTGAGATCTTCCGACGAACTGCTATAACCAAGCAATTTTTACAATAAAAAATTATGATTATATGGGCGTTAAATTTGTATATCGATGCATTACAAATGTTTGATCAATATGGCATATTCTCAAACCTCTAGCGAGGATATTGACCGCGACCCGATCAGAACCATCTTCAATATTTATAATGCCATTATCTTGAAACAGGGCCCAAGAGCTTCCACCTACCACATATCCTAAATATTTAAATTTAAAAAAAAAAAAAGTAAATTTAATTTATTTGTATTTATACGCATTTTTGTATTACCCGCCCAATTTTGCTCAATTTCAATATTGATGTGCAAATGTGGTCAACTTAATAGATCCAATAACACTTTATTGAGGACGTTGTCATCATTTAACTGATTTAATAAGTTCAGATAGTTTTTTTTCGAAATTTTATATTATTTAAAACTAAGTATGTTCTAAAAGTTATATTTAAAACATCTGCAAAATAAACTTGCTTGTAGATCGCGTGTGGTGGACATAAATGTCGTTTAAAGATAGACAACAATTCTCAGTTTTATTTACTAAATTATTAAATGCGTTATGAACCGTCTAATATTACAAAAAATAAGCCACATTTATAGAAGAAGTTCAGGTTCTTTTGTCATTAGGTAGGCAAACATTTTTCCATTGAGATTATCACTGTTGACAATAATAAACTAGTAAGTAAATTGCTTTTGCAACTTGCCTTCTCTAAGCCTACTTCTATGTTTCCCTTGCTGTGTCCTGAAAGACATCGCAAGCCTTTTCGAAGTAAGGATTCGAGAAATTGCTCACGTTTACAGTGTAATTACGTAAATAATGATAAAAACGCGTAGAACGACGTTCTCCAGAAGCGCGTAATTTCTCACTGCGGCATATAGATCTCAACGAGGGCTCATAGTCCAAATATCGAGCGCGGATATTACGAAACTGATCGGGGCCTAGTTCCTCACACAAAGAACAACTATAAAAAATTCAATTAAAGTAAAAAAGAAATATTCAATACATTAAATAGTACCTTGATTTTATTGGAACGAATAAATTGTAGGGACAAGATTGAGCATCTAAGTTAATCGAGATCGCTTGCTCTAGTAGAAAATGGGATATATCTTCTGAAAGGTGTGGCACTAAACGATCGACAACCCCAAACTTTGACTTCATCTGATGTTCGCTACCGTTCAGCATACAGAGCTTACTGATTGCTTGCTTGTCGCATAGTGACGATATGGAGAGATTTTCATAAAATCTACATAAATTGTCAAGCGGTGTTACACAGCTACTAGTCTGTGTGGCACTATTAAGCCATTGCTTCTTCGGAGATCGGGATTTACGCTTAACAGTTTTTGAATTATTATCCGTTGACCACGTACCTAAATCCTGAAGCTTTTTCGATGCACGAAGTATATCAGTCAAATTTGCAGACAACAAATGAAAATCTACTGGACATGGTATAAGGCACTTACTATTTTGTCGTGCTGCATAGAATTCAAATAACGAACAATGCGTATAAATGGTGGACTCTTGGATCTCAGAATTGGTGTGTATTTCTTCGAAATCCGGCATTGCGTTTACAATGTTGCCTGTTTCTTGTTCTATAGAGAATTGCCTTTTGCGTGGTGAAGCAAAATAGCTAAAATTTCCACTGTCAACTTTAATCCGGCGTTTTTCCGAATTGTCGTTTGTTGATAATGATTTCAATTGTCGGCGGTCACCGCCGCTTTGTATAAAGAATTGCAATTCAAGTAATGTCCTCCTTAAATCAAGTTGATTATACAAATATAAGGAGATTAGATCATGCCTTCTTACAGGACAATTCTCTATTAGTGAAAGAATCGCCAAAAATTTTGTTATATTTAGAACATTCGGAGGTTTGAAATGTATTGTATTCTGCTGCATAAGCTTTTGTAGATGAGTACAATTTGGATTGGAGGCAACAATGATGACTGGTCGTTTGGAACTACCCGCCAAAGTGTAAATGGCATCAGTGAAACCAGAATCAGTTTGTTCAAAGACAACGTCGGCATCCTCAATCAATATTAAAGACTTCCTCGTAGTATTTCCTGCTGGATCCCCAAAATTTGAATCTGTTGTTAATTTTATAGAAGCCGAATTTGAACCCTTTCGCTTATTGGAAGCTTTTGACTTCAAACCGTTGAACGATGCTTTTAAGAGATTTTGACCAGGGCAATTAGCGACGCCTATAGAATCTTTACGAATCTGATGTGATTGCGTAGCTTCTTGTAAATCTTGTATTAAACGTTTCCCAGTCCTTTTCATGCCAGCGTTAATTTCTAAAACATTGAAATTCATTTCATTAGCTAAAGTGAAGACAGCGCTCGTTTTACCACTAGAAAGAGGACCCAGCAAAACCACTGTATTGCCGCAGAGTTTCTGTTGACTTGAGTAAGACTCATTCAGATCCATAAAATCAAAAGGATCAGTACTTTGATGATTGCGTCCATTTACCGAGCCATTGGTCCAGTATGATAAAAAATCTTTAAGTTGTTTTACAGGACTTAAATTAACCAACACTTGCTCAAGTAACAAAGGTTTATATTTTTCACTAAAAAGCAATTCTCCATTAGGTGCTGCCGTTGGAGGAGAACATTCTTCGTCTGATATTAATTTCGATTTAGTGTTAAGTAACGGCCGTCTTGCGTGACGTGTAACCATAAACGACTCTGTAACTTGTTCAGTATCCTGGGCAGAGTCGATAGCACTGAAAAAGCGATACTTTTCACGCATTTGATTGTAACATTTGTAAGTGCGGAAAGGTTCAAATTCCGCTTTCCAAGACTTAACAATTTCTCGTTTATTAGCCAAAATAGGTAAGGGGTTCAAATCAGCATTTATTGAAAAAGATTTTAATGTTTTTGCCTAGAAAAAATATAAAATAACTGCACATATAATTCTACAAGGCACCAAATATTGCAACTCACTTGAAAACCTTTCAATATGCAATCGGTTAAATTACTTCCAAAGGAACGCCTTGTAAATGACTGTATTCTATGACGTTGAGTTGATTGAAGAATATATGATGATTGTACTTCAGATCGTAGTTTAATTATCGTCATTAATGTTGAATCTTCCTTAATTAACATTTTTTGAGGTAGCTGTTGTATGTGCGAAATTTTGGGAAACAATTCTACAGCGCCCTCATAGTTTTGCTCGCATTGCTTCTGTTTTTCCTGCTCTAGACGCAATCTTTCAGGAACCCCTGAATGCAGAAAAGCTTGACGTGCCTTAAGTATTTCTGGGTTAATATCGGGTTTTGAAAAAGAACGTACGAATAAAGGCGCTAATTTTTTCGGAGTAGTTTGTGGTGCACTAGCACCGGTATCAAATTGTTCAAGGATGGTATCATCCAGGATAATAATGTTATTAGATTCTTCTTCCTTATCATTGGTCGAATCAAGTTCGTTCATTATAACGTTATATGCGTTGTATTTTTGGGTTCTCGGAGTTGCTTTTTGACTTTTTTCTAAATAATAATCGTAACGTGATTTACTTGCACATGATCTTCTGGGTCGGCCACTAGGCGTATCAGGTGTTACAGTACTTTTTACCAATGTATCAGTTTTTACCATAGAACTTTTTCTTTTTCGATTACGGGTTTCGGTACATAATGCACCTATAACTTTAGTTGTTTTTACGTTAGGTGATTCTTTTTTTGGAAAATAGCCCAAAAGACCGTTAGTTTTTTTTGTGGGCGAATTAAGTTTAGCGAGATATTCAATTGATTCTGTATCTATTTTTGATGTACTGTGGTCTAAGGATTCGTTAAAATCAACGGAAACATTGTATTTTTTCCGTGGTCTGCCAATTCGTTTCAAAGATTCAGATTCCTCAGATTTTACGGCAGTAGAGGCAGTTGTATTCTTCCCTCCATTAATCAGCATTTCCTTAAATCTTTACTATATATATTAGTTTTATAATAGAAACAATTTATCACTTTTTTACCTTTTAGCTTTCGCGTCTAATTGCTCCTCAACATATATTTCATGATCTTCTTCTTCCATTCTACGCTTGACGGCACCTTTCCTCTCATCCCATTCCTGAAGTTTACTTTTGCGTTTAACATTGAATTCCGAGTGCTCTTCATTCACGACGTCTGGCGACTTTTGCTCTTTACCTGGGCTATTTGAACCCCTCGATTTGTTGCGGGCATTCATCATAACTTCAAACGCGTTTGTGACGCGCATATTTTCCTCGCTGGTTTCACACTTTTCACTGCTTTCATCTTCAGTCAGTATTTCAGCAATTTCATTTCCATTATTTTTTTGCGTTATGCCGGATGAAAAGCTCTTTTTTGGAGATCTTTGAAAGTGTTGTAATATGGTTCCATTTCCAGAAGAACTCTGCAATGATACATTAATATTCTCTTGACTGCAACCTTCTCTTAATGGTGTTTTTTTTATTTTAACTCGTTCTTTGTGTCGATGTTTATGCTTGGACTTCTCCATTTTGCTCATACTATTTTGAGACGCTATATATTGTGTTGTCGTCGAGGCTTCCGTAAGGGTCATCTTCTTTTGCTCTTTCTTACGGCGATGTTTTTCTCGATGTTGTTTCTTCACTGTGTGTAAAACCTCTTCCATATTCTGCAGTATCATTTTAGAATCTACACGTAGACATGACGAGTTCGATGACACCTCAGGCGTTGTTGCGAAATTAACTTCAGAGTTGGCAGCCGGTTTTCCGTCTGCTTGAGCTACGTTGCTTTCAACGGTACGGGTAGAATTTACGTCAGTATTCATATTGTTCACGACATTTAATTTAAAAGTAACAATATCAGGACATATCTCCCAAAAAACGATATAGTTGACTTAAAACTAATAAAAAACAAATTGACCTAAAGAAGCAGAGATAGATATGCGTACAGTGCGTACCGTGCGGTTGAGAGCCTAGCGAGTAAAATGCACACCAAATATTCGGAGGAAGCAATAAAATACAAGTTTTTTTCAATAAAGAGCATATTTTTTTTAATTGTTGTTTGTAGAAATGAAAAATGTATAAACAAATCACATTATTACACGCAACGGTGTGATATTCGTACAACAAAATAGATTTCAATTTGACCGAAAACTTTTCACTTAGTGTATCATTAACAGTGTGCCTTCAAATTGTTGTCTAAATAATTTACTTTTGTTCACTAATATTTACGCAAGCAGAAATATTCACATTTTAAAATTGAATGCCTTAAAAACAACTCTTTTTACAGTTTCTCTCTCAGAGAATACTAAAATTACGATAGCTATTGATACAAATTATGTTATGAGAGAAAATTTATGAATAATAGCGCGGTAATGTTATACTATGACTTAGTCACACTATTTTCTTATCAATTTAACATTTAGAGTAGATTTAATATAGAGTTTTGTTGTAAATATCAGAATATTACATTCGCCTGAGTGGCCGAAGTCGAGAAATCTCGACTAGCAACTCACTGGTCGTGGGTTCGAATCTCAAGTGCGGTAGAGTTTTTAATAAAAACCGATATTTCTTGATTGTATTAAATATATGAAATAACCACAACAGAATACGAGGTTCATACACTCAACAACGAAAGAAGGCGGTATATTCACATTCGCAGAACGTTTGCGGCAACCATAAAGAAGCGTCAAAAATCCCTTAAAATATATACATTACCTAACCAGTGTCAAATATGGAACGCACTTAAACACGTTCGACTGTTAGTCTCTCTGTGCAGTTGTTCCTTTGTTCGAATGCACATTATCTGTGATAAACTTTCTTCGCTTCCCAAAAATGAAGATATCGCCCTCCAACATTGGAAAAAAAATTTGGAAATTACCCAACTGGATCAAAGGACACTCTCACAAAGCAACCTCAACTGAAAACCTTTTGCTTTCTAATATTTTTGCTAACAATTCATGGAGTATACATATTTTTAATCCCTTTTTTCTACAAAAATAGAAAAATTCATCTTCGCCCACTCAATATTAGAAAGTATGAAAGTTTAAATTTTCCTTCTTTTTTTAGTGGCTCTTTAGGAAAAGGGTGATAACGGTGTTGAAAATTCGATCACCGCCAAATATAATCTTCTTACTTTTTATAGAATTTAAACAAGGTATAGTCTTTTAAAACATTCTGGGGTATGGGGCATGCCTGCATATTTAAGTGTGGCAGAGTCTTTGGTTCGGGGGTATCCTCCAAAATACCCTAAGCAATCTGTTAACCATACCCACGATTACTAAATTATGCTTTTCGGGAGCAAGCAACACCTACCTGTTCGCTGTCTATTATACTGATGTAAAGAGAAAACTTTAACATGCAGCCAAAATTCTTAGCTACTTTCTTCCATTCATATTTGATAGGCAGTACTCTTTATACCAAGCTTTTTTTTTAATATTATAATAATATTAATTTTATAATATTTATATAATAGTTATTTTGCATATGTTAGTTGAGTATACTTACGTTGATTCCTGTAATTTCTTTATTTTTACCTCTCAAACGATATGATAAGGCAGAAGAGCGAAGATTTTATTAACTATTTGTAGCCTGAGATGCCCAATAAGCAGACACCGTTTCATTATGGTACGCCTTTGGCTTATTAACAATCATTTCAAAAGTTTTATCTAGATTCTGTTAAGTCTTATATCAAATGAATTGGCAACTCTAATCTTGATGAGTAAACACATTTTTTTTTCATTTTGACAATTATTTGGGGACTTTTTGTGTTTGTGATTTATTTGCTAAAAAGCAGAAATTGTGGAATAATAAACTTCTGTTATTATTTCACACAAATCACCAGAAATATACGTTTCTAAAGTAAAAACATTATTATCTTAAAAATTTTAAATTTTTCAAAAAATTTCAAGTGTTTACAAGTCAAAATAAAAAAATTTTAAAAAACTGGTAGAAAAAAATGGAAAATCAAGAAAATCCACCCACAGACGAGGATGAATCCCAGATGGATCCAGTTCAGTCAGTTAATGTGCATGTCAATAATGTAATATTCAAAGAACAAGTGACAAAAATTAACGGCAATCAGTATGAAAATATGTTTGCTGAAAAAACAAAACATGATGGCATACATGATAAATGTAAAATTTTACGAGGCAAATTGTCTAATCATTTACGTAGTGTTGAAAAGGAGCAGGAAGCAGCCAACCATTTTGGGAACATTTCGGCCACGAATGATCTTCGCGTCAATCAAGCAATGAAAAAATTGCGGATAAAAATATCTAATGCCACGACCAGTGAATCGCACACAAATGGAGGAAGTTGTATGACAAATTCGCACAAAGTAAACTACAAAGAGGTTTATGCGTTAGGAAGTCACAAAACAAAACAAGAGCTTCTAAAAATTGTCACAGGCCTTCAATTGTTGTTATCTAAATTGACAATAAATAATCATCCGTTAAAACGGCACGCACAACATCTTGCTCAGAATATACCACATTTAAAAGACTTCCCTTTGTTTGATATGCAATCAGATATTGATTCAAGACCCTCTACCTCAGCTGGTAACCGTAAACATTATGAATCCGACCCCTCTGTGAATAATAGACCGCGTCGAGATTCAGAGATGTCGAGCGTGAGTAGTGCGAGTACGCAAAAGGAAACAGCTGCCACGGCTACCAATGGTAAGACGAATGGTGAGGCGAAAAAGAAACGTAATCGGAAATCGAAAAATAAAGAAACGACTCAGGCAAGTGAACATGACTCGTTTACCAAATATGTGAACGATATTGTGGCTGAATATTTGGGTGAAAACCAAACGGAAAAAATTGAAAAGCTGAAATTTTCATTGAGTGATATTGATCATTTGGAGGCATATGCTCAAAATTTAGTGCAGGGAGGCTTAGGTCGTATTGTTGAAGAAGAGATTCGTATTAACCGTAAGAATAATCGTCAGGCTTTTGTTGCTCTGAACACTGACAGAGAAGGTGGTGAGAGGGATGGCTTTATACTATTACCGGTAGCACGGCGGTATGCTTTTGAAGGTGATGTTGTTCGGGCTTTCGTCATGAACTCCGGTGGCGGTGGGGGTTGCACGACTCAATCGCAAAACTCAAAGAAGGCTAGCAGAAAATCTGAGAACATATTTGGTGGCAAAGATCACTCATTTAGTTTACAAGAGGAAGAAAATATATATGATGATACTGAATCGTCCCCAGATACTGAATTAGAGGACGTAACCGATTTATTGGATACTTCAGCTGTTGTGATTTCCGACAATTGCCCTAAAGCATTTGTTATTTCAATCGTGAGGCAAACTGAATTGCGCCAAATTGTCGGTACCATTTGTTTTAAAAGTTCAACCAAACTACTAAACGAAAAAAGTTATTATAAATTACGACCGCATGATATGAGAGTACCTATGATGTATGTCCCTGTGGAATCATGTGCTGACCATATAACGCCGGAAAACAAAAGTGAAATTTGCGGCATATTGTACTTGGCTCAAATTTTGGAGACAGACATTAACGGTCGTTGCATAGGCGAGCTATTGCGGCCGGTTGGCAAAGTAGGTAACTTAGAGGCTGAAATCAAAGCTATATTACTGCAAAATGGATTAAAGGATGTGCAGCCATACGATCAAAAATATCAAGATATGTT
Organism: Glossina fuscipes; assembly: GCF_014805625.2. Taxonomy (NCBI): domain Eukaryota; kingdom Metazoa; phylum Arthropoda; class Insecta; order Diptera; family Glossinidae; genus Glossina; species Glossina fuscipes. The sequence goes on along the minus strand of NW_023998433.1, from coordinate 1,074,533 downwards.
TGATAGACCTTTGTCACCTATCAGCGATAAGGAATTAAGTACGCGTCTGGATTTGCGACAGCAATGTATATTTACGATTGATCCGTTGACAGCTCGGGACTTAGATGATGCCGTTTCTATAGAGAAAATTAACGACAACGAATACGAAATTGGGGTGCACATTTCGGATGTGTCACATTTTCTGCTCGAAAATAGCGACTTAGATAATATTGTAAAGGAAAGAGCTACCTCAATATATCTTGTTACCGAAGTAATACATATGCTACCTCAGTCCTTGTGTGCTCGTTGCTCATTATTGCCAGGCGAAGACAAGTATGCATTTTCGGTATTTTGGCGTGTGAATTTGGAGGGTGAGCAAATGGGTAAACCACGATTTACGCGCTCTCTGATCAATTCGTGCTCCCAATTTGCTTACGAGCACGCCCAAAAAATTATAGATAATCCAAATGAAAACTTTGATGTTCACGACTTGCCAGAAATTCACAATAATTGGACACCTTCAGATCTAAGGTGGAGAATTATAACTTTGCATAGGATCGCACAAAACCTAAGAGCTCAGCGCTATGAGAAAGGTGCTTTATCGATAAATAATCCCAAATTGCATTTCACTCTCGATGCTGTAAGTGGTGAACCGGTGTCCTATGAGGTCGAAAGCCGAGAGGAAGCCAATTTCCTTATAGAGGAATTTATGTTATTGGCCAACCAATCGGTAGCCCGTTTTATATATAATCATTTTCCGGATACTTCAATACTACGTAATCATGCGTCTCCGCTTTCAAAATCTATGAAAAGTCTACGTGAACGCCTATTATCTTTGGGATTAGACTTTGATATTAGGTCTTCAAAAGCAGTTTACGCGAGTATGCAACGCCTATGTAGAGAAGCGAGTGATCCGAAAGCCATGGATGCATGCTTGAATACATTATTGACAAAACCAATGGCTCGTGCTCGGTAAGTGTTCTTTCATGTAGTTATAGAAGTTGACTCACGCTTGCTTGTCCTTGCAGTTATTTTTGTAGTGAAGGCAAGGCTGAGACTGAATTTTGGCACTACGCTTTATCCATACCAATATATACACATTTTACTAGTCCAATCAGGCGATATCCTGATATTTTAGTGCATAGGTAAGTCTAAGCAAAAGATTTATATTAGCCTTTGCTTTTATCAAACGAACTTAGGTATTTCGCTTATCACCTACACATTTATCATTTAGTTACCCTCTTGTCATTGCAATATTTTTCGACTTTTGTACACAATATTTGTCATATCGATTAAAAGATGGTTTATCATATTTATATTTCAGTAGCTATCAAGTAGAATAAAGAACATAATAATTTATTTGTTAATTTACCGGATAAAAACGTTATTCAAAAGTTAGTCGAATCAATTAGTAATAGTCGATTTTTAAAGCTTGGAATGCGTATGTCAAGTCTTCATTTAGTGTACGAAACTCCTTTAAGATTTTTTCCTCGCCATCTCTTGCCGAATCCTTGAAAAATTTTCTCATTACCTTTTTTGATTTAAAAACATTTTACTTTCATCCTTTACTTACCATAAATTTCATTGAAGACAATCGATATAATAAACTGCCCATAAATTGTTGTATCTTACTCCATGTGATCCGATTTTCCATTTGAGCTGTTTTTTCAACGGCGTTTCTTGCTAAGTCGTAGAATGCGATCATATTTTTTAACATTCCGAACGTCTTGTAAAAGGGGCAGTAGCAATCGTATGGCGTGTAAGAGTTTTGCTGCAAAAAATCATCTTTCAGCATTTTGGCTACTTCTAATGTGATCTTGTCAGTTTCAGCTAAGGATGCTTTGCCTACCAACTGTACAATTTCGGATAGATCTTCTTCTTCCTGTAAAATTTTCCGTGTTTTGACACGTAGCGGTACGAACCCAGGGAAGTTTTTCTCGTAATAATCATCTAAGGCTCGAGTATATTTTGAATAGGATATTAACCAATTAACAGATGGGAAATGTTTACGTTGCGCTAGCTTTTTATCCAGGCCCCAAAATACTTGGACAATACCTAAAGTTGCCGATGTTACGGGATCGGAAAAATCACCGCCTGGCGGGGACACTGCACCAACGATTGTTACACTACCTTCTCGTTTCGGATTTCCTAGACATTTGACACGCCCACCACGTTCATAAAACGAAGCCAATCTAGCTCCTAAATAAGCGGGATAGCCCGAATCAGCTGGCATTTCAGCCAAACGACCGGATATTTCACGCAATGCTTCAGCCCATCTTGAAGTAGAGTCTGCCATCATAGAAACATTAAGACCCATATCCCGAAAATATTCAGACAGAGTGATCCCAGTGTAAATTGATGCCTCTCGTGCGGCGACCGGCATATTAGAAGTATTAGCGACTAAAGCGGTACGTTTCATTATCGACTCGGTAACACCATCAATTTCGATGGATAGTTCAGGAAAATCACGCAGTACTTCAGACATTTCATTGCCCCTTTCACCGCAGCCCACATAAATTATAACATCCGAGTTTGAATATTTGGATAAGGCTTGAGAAATCACTGTTTTTCCGCAACCGAAGGCGCCTGGTATAGCAGTAGTGCCACCCAGAACGGACGGGAACAGTGAATCTATAACACGTTGGCCTGTTAGCAAAGGAACGTTGGATGGCCATTTTTCCGTGACCGGGCGAGCCTGACGTACTGGCCACACTTGTAACATCGTATGACTTGTCTTAACCTCGTCGTATTCAGTCTCCATAACAACATCATTTAAAGTATAATTTCCAGGCGGAGCTATGAAAGTTATGCGACCTTTTGAACGAGGATGTAACATTAACCGATGTTTTACCAAAGTATTTTCGTAGACTACGCCATATATATCACCTCCAGTTAGATTACAACCTACACGAACTCCAGTGATTGGGGTGAAATCCCAATTAATATCGCGTGGCAAACTTGCAACATTGATACCCTTCGGTATAAAAATCAGTTCAGTGACATCACGTATAGAACGCAAAGGACGTTGAATGCCGTCAAAAATATTACCCATTATACCTGGGCCCAATTCAACAGAAAGTGGCTTGCCGGTACGTAAAACCGGATCACCCACCGTCACACCAGAAGTATCTTCGTAGACTTGTATTGTAGCCAGATCACCTTCTAGACGGATAATTTCGCCGACTAATTCAAAGTAGCTCACTCTAACTAGTTCGTACATAGCAGCCCCTACCATATTTTCAGCTGTCACAACTGGTCCAGACACACTATAAACACGTCCAAGACTTTTCTCGTCAACATCATCATAAATTGATGGTCTCCCGTGACGGGTGCGCTTCGCTGCTTGATAACCTTCGCAGTTTATTGCAATTCCAGGATCGAATTTTCCGCTTTTATCGTTAATAGTAACAGTTTCGCTTCTGTTCCCTTCATCGCGTTTTTCTTTTGTCTCTGACGATAGCAAACTTTGATCATTTTCATCGTCATCCATTTTACTCTCGCACAATTAAATTAATTCTTATTTACAAGCAGCCGATATAGTTGCGTTCAAAGTATTTTAGATTTTCAACAAAATTATTTTGAATTCAGAATTTCATAATTTTTTTTGAATTTCTTCGGTGAAAATTATTTTGACACTGAACGCACAAGGTAGTTGCGATGCTATCCGTTATTGTGAACGTTTTGAAAACACAGAGTTGCCTTGCAATGAGAAAAAGAAATTCTTAATAATTCCTTAATAGTTTTTTTTATTATTATCTTGCATATTTTTTAGATTATTGGCTGCTGCCCTCAACTATTGCCCGCCGCCTCAACGCACCAGCGAAGAATTGCATTATTTGGCTAAAGTGTGTAATGATCAAAAGTTTAACGCCAAAAATGCGGGTGATGATTCTGTTAATCTATTCTTTAAACGTTATATCAAAGCCAAACAGTCGCTAACGCTCAAGGCTGTAGTTACTGAGATCTATCAGCATTTAGTTAATGTCGTGACGATCGAAACGGGTCACACTATTGCGATTAATTATAAAATGCAAAAAGTGCTTGTTGATACCACGCATGTGCCCTCATATATTACGGTCATTGAGAAAAATTCTACAAAGCCCCCGATAAAATTACAACTTTTCTCAACGATTGAGATCAAGTTGGTCGTTTGGGATAATAAATTGTGCGGTTTTTTGGCTTCCCCGGATCCTAAACAACGACATTTGAATAGCATGGGATCATCTTCGACCTCAGCAAAAAAGGAGAAACATTATTATAGCATATCTACTAATGATATGAACGGTGACAATATTCATGTAACAGCAAAAAATCGCCCCAATAATGCTGTGTCCGAAAATGAAGATAGTAGCAAACCAACTACCACTTCCAATTCAATCAGCTCAAGACCGTGTAAGAAAAAGAAGAAAAACCGCAGAATATATCAATGGCATACGATGCCTTCTGAAATTCCCGAACCTAATTAATTTGATTAATATTACATTTGTCACTTTTTTAAAAGTGACATATGTATGCGTCAAGGCGCATTTTTGTGAGCGTATGAAATTCATATTTTTAAACACATATATTTTTACCTATAAAATTTTATTTTAAACTCAAGTAATAATTAGAAAAAAAAATCACAAGGACAGGATAGTAAAAATTATCTATCTTTTTTAAACTTTAGAGTTTACTCGGACTTTTTAACCGCGTAAAATATATGCCGCAATTAAACGAAAAAAAAAAATTATTGTAAAAGACAGATTAAATTAAATCCGATGAGAGAAACAATTGTGAATGGTAAAAATTTCAATTCTGCTTTGTTTTAATACTACTGTAATATTTTCTGTTTGTTTTAATTTTAAATAAAACAAATTGTTCTATTTTCAAACGCATACAGAATTTACGTTGATTTTCCCTTATAGTATACCGCGAGTTAAACATTGGACATTTTTTATAGTAAAAATTGTAAAGTTAATAGATCGCTTCGGATCATTTTAGATTAATCAGTTTACATTAACATTTAAGAGCTTTTAATTATAAGTATTTTAATCTACTTTTTTTAAAAGTATTGTTCCGCTTCTCATTCGAACTTTATCAAATCGTTTAATGAAATCAGCGAACTTACATATATTAGGTAAGTTGATGAAGTTCGATTAAGATACGGACCGAAACAACCTATTGTTTTGTGTTTTGTATTATGAAATTTTGACGTTTAAAATGTTATCGCAAGAATATTATATGAGCAAAATGTGATATTTAAACTCGCTCCTTATTCGAATTTCCAGTCGTTTACTCAAGCTTATCTTCTCTTTGTGAATTCAATGCCTTTTTCATTTTCGATTAAAAAGCAATCCGAAATTTGTAATCTTCCCCAGAGACGTTTAAACGTGTTGTATTGCGTGAGTAAGTGTCCGTCAATTTTCTAGTAAAAAAGTTCCCGATATCGTAGATTTTCGTGGCGAACGATTCCTCAACTCCGTGTTATAGTTATTTGAGCTTAGATATCATAATGCATCCACTGCTAATCGCTCGTAAAGACTTGACAGCAATATCGTTTGAATTGAACAGAAAAAGCAAAGTTTTCCATAAATTGTCTTTTTTGGCACCAAACTATACCTATTTAAAGCTCGAAGAAACTATTTTTTTTGTATCGCTTTAGTATGCTAACTATCGCTTTAGTATGCTATCTATGCATATTACATATAGCTTAAAGCTAGTGCCTTTAAGTGAAGAAGTCGCACTTGTTTTTCAGCGGTATACAGTATTCGATGCGTTTTCTCCTAAAAGAAAGCCAGAATGATATCCACACATCCAAATTTACATCTCATGAGTAAAATCAATGACTGAGTTAAACACTTTGGTGAAGTTTGATTAAGAAATTGAAATACTTCATCCTGCGATCGCTATTAATTGATTTAGTTCTTGATTAATATTTTATTTCCAGGTACTCTTCATAAAAGTAAAAGTCTTATGAAACAATTTTAAGGCCATTTACTTCAATAAAACCTTAAATAAACGAAAATTCCTTGGAATAGATTGTGTTTTATAGAAGTTTTTTAGCTTCTATAACCGTGAAAATAAATTGAAAAACCCTTTAATGGACTACACTACTGCCATATAATATTAATAACAACGAGAAAATAAATCTCTTGCAATTCTTTCTTTCACATCATTGTTAATAGCAGCAAGCATTAATCTGAGGGTTTCTGCTTGAAAAGAACAAAGATTATGTATGTTTTAAAAGGAAATTTTATATTAGAGACCAATTGTTATGTTTTTATAATAGCAAATTAAATTTTTTTAAGTTTAATAAGAGATTTCTGATTGTGAACATTATTGCAAACCAGTTTTCATAGTAATAAAAGTATGCGTCCCTATTGAGATAATTCGACAAAAATAAATGATTAATAATAATAAATTTATTTCAAATTTTTATTGAATTGGTCAATTATTTTACAAAGCAATTACAAAATTCGTAGCTTATACTCCTTGCAAATGCTTCCAAATATTTAATTGGCCAATTAGAATCAAACTCTGTAGTAAATCGGAGTGGAGGACCACATCGTACATTCGTTAAAATTTCATTACGAATGTATGTACAGACTTAACATTTTTGGGATTGCGAAAGTTTGGAACACCTTCATTTTTAAACGAAAATATCTGACAGATAGATAGATACCCATCACAATACATCAATATATAAAAATTATAAAATATTTTGCTTGATGTGAGCTTATCATCTGTCATTATTCTAATAGGCAGTGAGTTATAGTTTTTTTTCCCCTTAGTGGATCACGCCAATATTTTGACAAATGTGTTTGCGCTGACTTCTAGACCAACAATTGTTGCGAATGATAAATTGTTTTTGTCCGTTACAAGGGTGATTATGGACGCGTAATAGCACAGTGCATAGGCAGAAAGATTGACCGCATTAAACTCATTTAGGGTATTGTTATGAAAATGCCATATTTGACAATGTGAGTTTTCATAAAAATTATTTTCTAGGACACAAAATTCTAAACGAAGTGGAAAACTTAAAAAAAAAAGCTTAACAACAATTGATAGAAATTTAACGGGAAAATGGATTAACGGATTAAAAATGTCGCGATCAATTTAGATAATGGTGACTTGCTTGTGAAAGGGTATATAAGTACAATATTTGCAGAAACTCATTCAGAAAAAAGTGGAGTCAAGAGAGTTGAATCTAATATTAAAGGAAATAAAAGCGTTGTAAATTTAAATTCATGAAAATAATTTGTAAATGGATTTGCTCAGAACTTTTCTCAATAATTGCCTTTTTTAAGTCAAACAAGTAAGAAAGTTGTACTCGGCGGGGCCCATCATAATTAACTTAGAATAAACACACTTAGCTTTTCGCATTCTGTTCTTCAAGTTCTTCTACTTATACTGATATCACTAGTATTATTAAAAATAAATTAATAGCGGGGTTTATAACATTCATTTTAGAATAAACCCATTTTTAAGCAGATAATATATATTAATTTGAGGAATATACAAAATAGTTTTAAACATTTTGTCTTATTTGCTTTGTGATAAATAAGCATAAACCTTCCAAAAAGTGAAAAAAATTTAATCATTAGTAACTTTTGTGTGGGAATGGCTGATTTTTTCCCTTCTTGCCGGTAATAGTAGAGTGTTTCGTAAAGTAAATGTGGAAATTATCAGCCTACTAACTTCTATAATTTTTCAATAACGAGCACAAATATTCGTTCAGAAAACCGGACTTGCGTTCAGTTTGCGCTCCACTGCGAGCTCCTGCTGTAACCAATTCAACCCATTTTCAATACCAACCTGCGTGCAAAAGCTTCCAATGTTTCTGTCGAAGTTGAAGTCGATATTTTCATTTTTGCGACCAGAAGAACGTCAGCAACATACACCACACAGACGGGCAGACATGGCTTAATCAACTCAGAATTTCATGCTGATCAAGAGAATATATATATTATATAGGATCTCTGAGGCTTCCTTTTTGGTGTCACACACATTATGAAAAAAAAACAACGTGAGTATATCCCCCACGCTTCAGGTATAAAAATAACCAAAATTAACGCAAGCACCTTTTAGAATGAACAATAGGTATTCAAATATGAAAACGGAAAAGTGGAGAGAGGCAAAAGAAGAGTTTTTTTGGCAATTTTTTTCGATGGAAGCGAAAGTAGCAGAATAATAATATTTGAGGAGGTTATTATGCATAATCTTCAAGTATAAGAAAAAAATTTTTTTTTTGAAATTTTAGTAAATGGTAGTATATTTAGCTCAACAGCGTCTGCCCCAAAACAGCACCACTTGTCCAAATTTGAATTAAAAAAAAAAAAAACATTTAATTTACATATCTATATCTAGTGAAATACATAAGTGTTTTTGAAAATACATATTGATTTTTGCGTAATTTATTTATTTATTCACACATGAAACGTGGCTGAAATAAGTTAACAGTCGGATCCAATTGACTCTTAGAAGTAAATCTTGTGCTAATTATTATTAAAAGCTAGTACAAAGTAGATAAGGAGAAGTAAAATAAAAATAATAATAATAATTCATGTATAAATAAAAAAGAAAGGAACAAAGAAAAAAAGCATCTACATAACTAGCACAGAGGCACACCCACAGATACTATAGATCCAAATTTCAAGTGGACGCCTAAGCCATTGCAAACATGCAAAAGATTGGCACCCCATAACAGAAAACAACACCAGTTAATTTTCCAATCATGGTGAGATGCTAAGATTGCAAGTTAGTTTAAAAACCACATAAGCAAATCGCGCCAGTTAAGCGTAGTTCTTTTGATATACTTTAAAGGATCCGATATTGAAATTAAGTGATAGATATCATTTATGTTTCTGCAAGCAACTTTGAGCGAGTTAAGCAGCTCATAAGTGGTAATGGAAATTAAAGTTTATCTCAACAAGCAATGTGGGCGAATCGATTGTACCATTTATTAACTTAATTAAGTCTTTCGGTAATGTAAGAATCCTTACGCTCTTTGGATCCCCTCTTAATGAAACTTAGCGCGGACATAGTTTTACGTAAAGAGATGTGCAAATCAAAACGTAATCATTGGTGGAAATAGAACGCGTAAATCGATGAACGGATCTGCTTGTGTTAATCGACGAAATTTTATAAAATTTAACAAGCATCATATAACCAATTATTTAAGTCAATTTGAAGCTGATACGATTGAGATTCCAAGGAGAAGGAAGAAAACAGTTTAACATCGTTTAACATTAAGATATGGCTGGATTTAACCGATTTAAGCGAGGGGAGATTATTAATGTTTATATCAAATAAAACGGGTCCTAAGTGGTTACCTTGAGGGACGCCGCACGTCATGGGAAACTCATCCGAGGTGATGAAGTTAAACAGAATTCTGAATGGTCTGTTATGAAGATAAGAACCTATACATTTCACAAAGTATAAAGGGAAGCCAGAGGCTTGGAGTGTGAAGATTAATAAGTTATGGTTAATTAAGTTAAACGCTTTACTAAAATCACTATATACGACATCCGTGCAAGAGTCACTGGAAAAAGTCTTGAAAACATGGCAAGTTAACTGTAAGAGATTCGTAACAATGGATCTTTCTTTTAGCAAAAGCTAAATGCTGAGTAAAAATTCGTTTAAACAATTCAGGTAAGTCACCCAACTTGGTAATGCCTCTATAGTTCTCGCCGTGAGGTCTATTTCCACATTTATGAAGCGGAATAAGGAAACTATTCTTCCAACACAAAGGGAAAACACCTTACTTCAGGACCTGATTAAAAATCTTTGAAATAACACCGCACAGCTCGTTGGAACACGATTTGGGTTTACATGATGGAATGGCACCAGACCCAGACGCAAAAATATATCAAAGAGACCTCAAAGTATGTTAAACTTCGTTTTCTGCAATGACCAAGTTAGGAAACGGAACCGAATTGGTTATAAGGTAGGGTTAGTTAACATTTAAATCCGAACCAGCAGCTGAAAAGTTCCGTTGAAAGTATTCAGCATAGAGATTTGGGATTTCAATATCATCAGAGTACTCGCAGCCATTGAAAGAAGACTGCGAGGGATATGAGATTTTTTTGAAGTTGAAAAGATTAAAAAAATATTTTGGATTAAGAAGCAGCGAGGATTTCATCAGCTGAAAGTATCTACAATAATATTGGTGGTTGAGATAATTAAATCGGTGCTTTTCAACAGAATAGACGAAATAGTCATAAGCAAAACCAATTTCCATAAACTTCTTGAAAAGTTATTTTCCAATTTTTGTAATATTTAATACTTTTCTTAACCCCAAGGCGGGCACATGCTTGGAAGGCGATGTTGTTTGATCGGAACGAATGCAGAAATAGCTTGATTTTATAGATTACAGAACAATGATAATTAGGTTGTAATATTCCCAGTCGAAAAATCGAGCATAAAGTGTGAAAGATTAGGTTTAAGCAGTGAGATATTGGTTTTATTAAAATTAAAATGTTTATTTGAGGAACTTTGACAAATTAGAATGGTTCAATTGACCATCATGCCTGTGATGAAAGGAATTGCAAATTGCTGGATAATACGTATTCTCAGGTAAACTAGAAGGAGTACAGCAATTTACAGCTACCTCCGTGAAGCTGGTACAGCAAAGACCAAACAGACTACCATTGCAATTAGAAGTATGGTTGTATTGAAGTACATTAGGATCAAATAATTTATTAAATAACACAATAGCTCTATCAGATGTTGAAGTGGGGACCATACAGCCAGAATTATCACTATAACACCAAGTGACTTGTAGCAAATTAAATTCCCGCGACTCTATGCCAATATCGGTAGGTTTAAACTTTTCGGCCTCTTCACAAGTGAGGCAGCATGTTCTTTATAAGTAGAGATATCCACATTTGGTGGAATATAGGAGCGAGTTACATATAAGTGCTTACAGGCAATTTTCGCCCGAATGACAATAAATGCAATGTCAGGAGGAGTGGGAAATTCATAGAACGTGGAGTGGGAAATGAATAGGACGGGATTGCAGCAGATATGGCAATTAAAACACCACCATCAGTGCGGTCCAATCGATAATTTCTAAAAACGTGGAAAGAAATGTGAAAAACTTGCGATGAGTGTAAATCAGGCTTTAATCAGCTTTCCCTGCCAGCCAAACAGAAAAACTCGTTGCTCATTGAATTTAGGAAAGTAGATCGAATTTTTTGCGTTTGGCCCCTAACATTTTGGTAAACGAAAGTTACTGGGTATGCATAAACATTTATTTTCTTTTAAGAGTGGAAGAACTACCGAATTAGTATTACCGGGATGTTCCCAAGGAGTGAATTCCTTCATTAAGGATCCAACTGGCCACAATGGTTTTTTTTAACAAGATTTCCATATCCTCAGTCGGAACCAACACCTTAAAAGACGAAATGGCTCTATATTGAGATGGAGCCAACTTGAAAATGCTAACAAACTTCAAATTGTCGGATGAGACTTTTGCCGCAAGACAACTTTGTATGTTATCTTCAGAGGTGTCAGGCATCAGCTTTCACACGAATATTGCCTTTCTGGATGGTGTTACCGTCAAGCAAACGTAAGCCCTATTAGGAACGACAGGATTCACAGGTAGAGAATTTTGAGTTGGGGAGAAAGTAAAGGGAATGGCTACACTTACTTGTGAAGCTTGTGGGACATGCTCAGCACTCGAACAGGTAGGGGAGAGGCGGATTTATTCCTTTTATTAATATTCTTTGGATACTTAGAGAGAATAGCCAGAGTGACGCCATTGAGAGGAGATACCCTTGCCACATCAGCATAGATAAAGTGCTTCCCGGCTTATTTGTAGCTTATGTGTTAGCAGCTGAGTAGAGGAAAGATTAATGTTCTTTGTCGGAAGAGATGAACCCACATATGAGATTTAGGCGAGGACGGAGGCGAAGTACCGCGCGGTACACGACGAGTTAGCCTTTTACAGGCTGGGGGAGAAAACGACAATCATCGAAGATTGGCTTAATTTTTTCAAACTTTGCGCACAATGTCACGAGACTTTTAGTTAATTCAAAAAACCATTCCTCGTCTCCATGAAAAATTTATAAAATTCAACTTCCGCTTGCTAGTGTCGGGACATGAGCAACATAATCCTGTCGAAGGATCAAGGATTGCATATGCAGCAAGGCTTATAATACCTGCTGCCACTTCGTATGACAATAACGCTCGCAAACCTAACATGTAATGAATCGCTTAGAATCAGGGTCTGTTTTGCTTCAACATGATTTAAACAAACATTCCATGTCAGAAAGTAGCAGACAAAATAGAGGTAGTGAAAGAAAGAAAAAACAGAAAATGTTGCCACGTATTCAAAAAATCTCTTAAATTAGACTCAAACTTCACGCTATCAAAAACGCAGTAAACGAAGAGAAAATCTGTAAACGCCGCAAACCAACACAAACCTTTGTAGGCAACAACACGCAAAAAGCTATTATTATTATTATTATTATTATTATTATTATTATAAATTTAGCCAGAGAATAAATTCTAAGACTAAAGTCTTAAAGCACTAGCAACTAGGGCTATCGGCTGTTATTAAAAAACTCTACCGCACTTGAGGTTTGAACCCACGACTATTGAGTTGCTAGTCGAGACCCTTGCCTACTCGGCCACTCAGGCGGATCGCAAAAAGCTAGAAAGGGACTTTTCGACGAAACTAAAATAAAAAATAAAAGAAGAAATTACGCAATTTTTGCAAACAAAGTAAAAAATATGACCATAGCGCTTGCGGAGAGTTGCCAAACCAACTGGCGAGTGTTTGAGTGAAAAAGTTTAATTTTCGTCCAAAAATCGGACACTCTTCTCTTGATAAAATTTGTTTGAATTAATTTTTTGAAAAAAGTCACACTTTTCACTAGAGAATGTCGAAGGAAGAAAAATAATTAATATTGTTTTTAAAATTAATATTGTTAACTAATGCTGATTGCCGATTTCAAAAGTGTTTCGAGATAGATGCGTGTAAAGTTTTGATCTGTGTTATATACTTTTTTATCACAATAAATTTTTAATTATTTTTTTTTTATTAATACGCAATTCCGTGGTCATAAAATTGCCCTACCAAGTTCAAATATTTCTCCTCATTCTCTTCTCTTGAAGATTTTATACTTCAACCTCCCTGGTTTGCAGCATCTAGCAAAGTCCGCTAATTTCCTTGATCCGGCTATCGTCGGCTTAAATCCAAATATTGGATGACTGAGTACTGGATATCCATTTCCAAACCGTCGTTAAGTTGCACACAACAATGCTAATCGCTATGTCCAAGACTTCAAGGTAAAAAGAAATTTTTTTCCATGTATTCTAGAAGGGTCAAAACATATATTAAGCAAAAATAAAAAAAAAATTGAATAATCACAAGTTTCTTATATGACAGTGGTCGACACAGCGCGAAAAAAAACAAACGGAGAACATCTACGTAGAAAAAGGGGAAACCGAATTTAAACAAAGTTTAAGAAACAAGGATGACAACTTCATTTTTTATTTAAACTTTCTAGGTCTTTTTTAATCTTTCTCAAAAATGTTTCCTTGTAAGCTTTACTTGATTATACCCTTTTTATTTAGCGTACCAACAGATAAAAGCATTGAAAATAAATATTTGAATCATTTTCGAATTTTCGTCACGCATTAATGAAAAAACGTAACCTTTATAGCTATTATTTCTATTAAATACGGGCATTTCATAACAATATTTTACTTTATTTTCTCTTTGAATACGCTAGTCGACAGCGAGTCTTTTGATCGATTAGTTTTTCATACGATAGTAAGAAAAATGCATACTTTATCGACTGCCGTAAACTCGGTACATCGACTCGATAATTGAGTTTACTCGATACCGAGAACTGTAGACCGAACTCAGGTGTTTTGCAATTTTTTTTTATAAATATTTACCATTTAATATGATTATTTTACTAATTGATTTTCTCTCTCCTTCTCCTTCTGTATGTGATATCTTGAGAAAAATGGTACAATATATATTAATAAAAATATTTGTCATCATATTCAACTATTTCTGGGAACGTGGCGATACCGTTTTAAAAGAACGATATTGATTTGGTATGTTTGGCGTGGGATATGCTTAGCAAAACGTGATCGCTATGAATATTCCACTTCAGTGTGGGGTGGACGGCTCTACTGGACTAACTCATGCCTTTTTGCGCTTGCGATTATTATAGTAGACCTACTTTTCATCGCCAACCACAATACGCCACAGAAAGCTCCTCTTTTTTTTGCCTGGCAAGCAATGAAACCGCGATGTTAAAACGAATCAAAAAAGCATTTTCCGTCAATTCGTATGGTAGCCAATTTCCTATATAAACATTTAATAATCGTTGATTTATCAACTGCTAGGCCGTTTGAAAGTTTGAGCAGGGCTTCCGTACTATATGTCATGCAACTCATTGTCTTCGAGCAACAGACTAGCATCTCTATGCGCTGATTCACTCAATAATATGAAATGGAAAACTACTATCTTATGTAGTGCAATGCAAGCACCTATTATATATTACCATACGCTAAGTATGATACTACTATAAATATTAAAAATTAATGTAAGTCATCCATCCAAATAGTTCGTATTATAAAGAAGATAAATACCATTTTATATTTTGTTTACTTCTAATAATGATTTTATCCTCAACGACTCATCGTGATGTCAGTGTAAAGATCAGATAAAAATTTGATTTCATTATTTCCTGAATATCTGGCAATTTATTATATGTATATTGATGATCATTTTTTTTGCAAATTATATTATAATATATTTTTAACTTATTTTCAAGAGTAATTGCTTAATAGTAGCTTTAAACCGGTCTGTACGCCAAAGAAAACAAAAAAAAAGGAAAGCTATAATAATATAAATCTTTATTTCATCTCTTTAATTAAAGCTTTTATTACTTAAAAATAGTAAATATATTTATTTCCGAATTCGTTTCAATATTTCAACTAATTTAAGCCCGCTTCATGTTATTATCACACTAGATGCGATGTGCTAAGCTCCAGTAAACTTATGAGTTTTAATAACTTACAAATCTGGATATAGTCAGTTCAACTGAAAATTTTTATTGCTTCTCAAGCGTGCATAAATATGCTGTTACGTATGGTTTAAGAAAGTTAATATGACCTCCTATATTCCGGTTTAGAAAGAAAAAAAAATTTGAAGAGAATTAGCATTGCTTGCGAATTACGAAATCAAAATGATTTTCTCTTTTTTTATGTGATGCAGTGCATGCGGTGTTAAACCGCATTAGTATAAATCGGGGTGTATATATAATTATTTGATTTAAAGCAAAATAATTTTTCATTTGGTAGTAACTAATATAAGCTCTGGTAAGTTTCAAAAATTGTCAATTACGCTGCAAACTTACATTGCCATGAAGGTTATTATTTTATTTGGTAAGGGACAACTTCAGATTATTTGGAACGATTTTCGAAAAAAAAAAAAAACACTAATCAATTAATGGAATATATTTACAGTTTTTATAATTACTGCAATCAATGCTAGACCACAAGAATCTACCGGCCAGACCACAGTTACGTCAACGACTGCAACACCGACAACGGACTCACCACGTTTTCTAACCTGTTGGCAATCATGTCCATCAACTATGCAATATAACCCCGTTTGTGGGACAGATGGTGTCAATTATCATAATTCCGGGCGTTTAGATTGCGCTAGACGCTGTGGCAAAGGTTAGTTGGTAACTAAACTGATTTCATTATTCATACATGTTTTTAAGTAACTATTAATAAATTAAATGCATTAACTAGATGTTACAGCAAGACGATTTGGAATATGCGGCGCAGACTAACTTTAAAGGAAACTTTTTTTCTTTCCTTGATAAAATCATAAATACTACAAATATAGAACAATTTGGAACAAATGAATTAAATGAATTAAAACTAAATTTGGCAACATGCTGATTACAAAAAAAAAAAAAAAAAAAAAATGTTCATTGTTTGGAAATTTGAAAAGATTAGGAAGAAAGACAAGTCATAAGTCAAGTTCATATTGTATGATGGGTTTTAAATTGATAGGTGGTACATGATTTTGCGTGATCGAAATTTGGCTTTCCCCTGGTAATGAGATATTTCTCAACGGAACCCTTTTGAAAGCAAAAACTTTTATCGGTCTTCTAAAGCGACCGTAGTAAGTAAGCGAAGAGATGGTTTATCAAATGCAATACCGTCTGCTGCTAAAGCATTGTAGCCGTATGGTCGATTTTGGAATCTATTAAATTTGTTAAACATATTTATCGGCTACACACACGCAAATATCGCCAATAAATCTCATAAAGGGCGAACAGTGCATTCAAAAAATATAAAATTTATTCTTTTTTAAATGACTTCGTCCAATTGAAAAATTCATTTTAAGGAAACTTGTTTCTGTTTCATCTTTTTTTTTTTAAATTTTCTAAAAGGTTACATTAGATCTATCTAACACTTGTGATATTTGAAAACATGAAGTATATATATGTACAATACATATATATATTCTTAACTAAAGTAAATAAGCATATCTGTCTGCCACCATTATTATGTTTTCAAGATTTTTGCAGAAAACTCAGCATACTATACTACAAAATAATATTTTAGTTGTGATAATATAATAGCTAAGATCTACCTAAGCTTATAATGATCAATTGTGTGAGTAAATGAATTTTGAATTGCATTTATTGTAAATAATTAATTTTCTGACATCATCTAAATATGTACGTAGATATGTATATACATACACACACACACACACACATATATATATATATATATATATATATATATACATATATATATATATATAACAACTGTAAAAACGACAAAGAATCAAGTATTGGATCTAAGCAAACTTTTGCAGCAAATGTTCTTTCGCTAGCAAATATATCAGATGTATTCATTAAGCGAAACCTGAAATTGCGCGCACATTCTGAGGTCAGGAACGTGTACGACGTTCAGTCGCATGCTGAACATGGAGCAAATAAAAAAAATATATTTTCTAGAACGTAAAAACGAAGAACGTGTTGTCAATATCAGCAATGGCGGAATTTTCTTAGGAATATATATAAAGAAAGACATTACTCGCTTTCGATGGTCATCGATTTATCATCAACTCTGAATTTAGAACTAGACGACTACAAAGCCCAGAAATAAGCACAAAATTAACTTTTCAAACGAACGGAAAGTTCCTTAAAACATTTTAAGCTTGTCTAGCATTCAAAGTTGGCTACGAATTTATGCACAGACGTAATATGTATATTAAGTAAGGCTTTAGATTGCGAAACCAATAAAATATAAGATTATATTTATACATTACGAAAACACAAGGCGTAATCTCTGCATTCAGTACTGAATTGCATGTTAATACGTAAAAAAGTAGAAAATATTGATAACATTCACAAAATGAAAGTTTTTATATTTCTCGGTAAGAAATGGTTTTTTGTTTTTGTTTTAAGACAATGTGAAAAATGCTTCAGAAATATATGATTGCTTCTGTTAAATTATTTCAGGATGTATTGCGTTTATTATGTGGGTCGGGGCTTTTCCCAATAATCCCAGCAATCCAAATTTGGAATATGAATTTATTGATACTAATAAGCCTTCGCCGAATTCCAACAAGCAGCCAGAGTTATTTCCTTTAACAACAGATCGCAGTATTCCGGTGGCAATTAGCACAACACCGCTTCCGGAATCAGATGGGACAACTTTTATTTATAATCCTCAAACGAAAACTTGGACTCAATTAAAGAAAAATGAATTTCCTCCATCGAAAGATGCCTTACTTTGGAATCAAAGTCGAGACAAATGGTTAACACAAGTCCCAGGCTAATGTAATAGGAATCTTGAAATTTGAAAATAAAAGTATCTTTTCTCTTGTTTAAGAATTGATTTTTTTTTTTTTTTTTTGGTTTTTAGTTCCTTTTTTAATAAATGATTTACATTTTCATTTCCCTTTCTGATCTCATTGGCACTTTGTGATCAATATTTCTTTTTAGACGACTTAATTTTGTGCCCGTACCATCTAGAAATTTATCAAATCTTTCATTTAGTTTTGTTATTTGTATCTTGAGTTGTTGCATTTCCCAGCGTATATCTGACAGACCATTAAATTGATTTTTCAACTTTAAAGCAACCTCCGTTTCACCCATTAGCGTTTGCGGGACATTTGTGGCCGAACGTGGTCTTAATAGGTACTCGTGTTCACTATTTCTTTGAGACCTTTGATTTTCATCATGGTCGCGAAAGTGTTTTCTGCTAGTTGGTGGTGTCGCTGTTGAATTTTGTTTTTCAATTGATCTTTGAAACATACTGTAGTTACTTTCAAATTTTCTTCTTCTTATACTTAGATTACGATCACGACGTTCAGCCACCAGTTTATAGATGTTCAATTTAATATCATCGGGTAATTTATTATCACGGGGATCATTTGGGCGTATAGTGAACTGTAAATTATTACGTGAAGTCCTTAATAAAGCGCTACGTTTGCAGATTTTCAGCAATTTAGTGGGAGCACCCCTCAACAGGCGAGAGAAAAACAAACTCTCCAATCGCGACACCAATTCGGCTTGCCTAACTAATCGATCTAAAGTAGCGCATACCTGCAAGCCCTGAATATCGCTAACAGCCAAACCGACCATTAAATTTGTTAAGATAACTGTTACTAATAAAACGAAGCTTAGGAATATGAAATGAGAAGTTACGGGGTACTGGACTTCTACGTCGCCATAGAATATATCTTCGAATTCGAGTTCCCCGGACATCATTACAATGGATTTCAATAAAGACCTTTAATGTAAAAAAAGAAAAAATATAAACTTTAAATAAGTCTTAAATAACAGTTTATATATTCGTAATTTTTGAAAAGTTACATAACCTAAAACTTAATATCAGAAAAAATTGTTGTTCGGCATAGACAACAATTTTCTAATATCCATTATTATGCTTTGCTGAAACGAAAAAAGTCTTCAATATACTGTAATAATAATCGCGTCTGTACGTTATTTAATATATACTAAATTAATATATGATATAATATATGATAATTTCTAACCTAATGTATATGATATTTGAACTTATGTTCTTATATAATTTTGCAGCAAATTATAATAGGAAAAGCGAAAACATTTTAGTCAGGCTAGGTCGACTATTAAATACACTACACCACATTGTCTAATATAATTCTTATTGTTGCCATAGAACACAAAAATTATACGCTGTTGTTATATGAATTTACTATCATAGAATTGTATGTTAAAAGTGAGACCTCTTTGCAAGAAAGAACACTTACTTTTCGCAAGAAAAGTATTCAAAATTCAGCATTGTTAATTTTTATATCAAACTACTGTTATGGATCGATGAAAATTAATCCATAATAATAATTTAAGATAAAAAATTGCAATGTGTAAAATTTGGACTACCCACGCCTATTTTTGGATTCTGCCATATATAAGAATTTATGCGACTATGTTTGCTTTTAGGGCAGAAAAGTTTAAGTTTTAATAAGTTATGATGAAAGTTGATCCATAATAAAAGTTTCACATAAAAATTAACTATGCTGAATTTTGAATGCGTACCACAATTTTTGAATCTCTCGAGCACAACTATTCCTATGGAAACTGAGCCTTTATTTGCAAAAAGGTCTAGCTTTTAAGGTACAGTTCCATAATAGTAAGTCCGTATAAAAACAGGGTATAATTTTTGAATAAGAATTATGTTAGACAATGTGGTGTAGGGTATTTAATAGTCGACATCGCCGCACTATAAAGTTTTCAATTTTTTTTTTTAGTAGCACTTACCAGGTGATATTCCTGAACGCTTTATAATCATTGAAAAGTACTGAAAAGCTTAATCCGAAAGCAATTAGTAAGCAAATGTAAGCCATTAAGAATTTTCCAAAGTTAACCGCCACTTTTGTAAACATTTGCACATAAACCCCGAATATTGGAAATCGACCGATTAGCATCATCAATTCCAACCAAACGAGTAATACTACTATGGCGGCTACATGATGCTGCCAAATAGGAACTGTTGCTAGTGCGTCAACTACCAAAATTTCTGGGGTCTGAGAAGAAGAAATTCAATGTGAAGTTATATATTCCAAGTTTAGATAAAGAAAAAAAAAAAGAAGGAAAATAAGACTAACCACACACAATAGAACGCCAAAGATTATGGACCATTGCAACCAATTCTCCCAATATTTGGCATAGCCCTGTAAACCATGAGCCATCTGTCAATATTGAAAGGAAAAAAAGTCTTTATGATACACTAGACTTATACAAATGTAACTGTCTACACACAATTCCGCAACGAAACTTCGGGTAGTGCCATGTCGTATTCGATATTTTTTTTGGCTCTTCCATGTGTCTGTCCACACATATAAAGCATCATCGATTAGATAGACAAAAGATAAAATATTTGACGGCATTTTACGAAACTAGTCACTGAGATTTGCGAATACAATTACGTTTCGAAAAAGCAAAAGAGCGTCGAAGAAAATACTTTAACTGGCATGGTCTTAAGACGCTCATTGTTCTGATGCTGATTAAATCAAGATTTTCATTAATTTCAATTAGCATTTGACATCTGCAAAAGTTAAATATAGACCAAAATATTGACAAATTAATTGTTTCGACACAGTTATTATACATTTGAAATATTCCGATCTTCGTTACGGATATGCACATAACATGTACATTCGTATTTATTGTAATTATGCGAATAGTTATACCTGAAATAATTCTTTAGCCATTAATATTAAATTCAATACAATTACAAAATATCCAACGGGTACTATATGAATGGGCGCCTGACATTTTTGATTTTTGACACAATGATGGGCATACACGCCGACAATATACATCGTGAAGAGAATCACATATAAAGCATGATATAGAACACTCATCAAATAAAATTTTCTTATACGACGCCATTTCAAAAACAAAAAGGTCTCACATAACGGATGCATGAGAAAACGTTTTTGCCCGACTTCAATTAAGCATAGTAACAGTTCCGTTTCACCCCTTTCCAAAGCTCCAGGAGGTACCAAAAGACGAAAATCTAATATTATTTCGCAATTAACATCACCGATTTCATGGTCATACACCTTAATAGACGCATCCATTTTATTCATGAATTTCGGTATAACTTCAGGTGTACTGCGAACTATGAATGACAAAGCAGAAACGTTGCCATCCGTGCGGGCAGTCACATCTGCACCATGTTCTATTTCATAGAAAATATTTTTTTCACTATTTTTACGCACACCTATATACGCGTGTAATTAATATAGGATTCACTTACCGATAAAAGCGTAAACGCAGTTGCTAAGCTCACTTGAGGCTGCTGTATGCAAAGGAGTAAAACCATAATTGTCTGCTTTATTAACATTCGCTCCGGCTCTTAACAAAATATTACAACAATCTAAACAACGCCAACGTTTAACCATTGCAGCGTGTAAAGCCGTGCGACCATCACGGTATACAGCATTTACGTCGGCCCCGTGTTTTATTAATAGATCTAAAGTTTCTAAAGATTGCGAAAAACAAGCCAAATGTAACGGGGTTTGATAACTACCATTACGACAATCAACATCGGCCCCATGCTCCAGCAAAAGTCGTACACAGTCTACGTAATCGTTTTCAGCGGCTAAGACGAAAGAACAAAAGATTGTTTTATATAATGAAAAATTTAGCTTTTTATAATAGTTTTGAAAAATGATTTGGATAATTCAAACACATCTTCTTGGTAAAAGGCGGATTGGTTTGATGAGAAAGTGAAGTCAGTCTGGGCAACTTATAACGAAGTTAGTAAACTTTCGGTTTTATTTTCATTGCGTTGATAGTTAAGCAGTTATAAGTTAAAATTTTTACACTTAATAAATGATTTTAAATGTATGAGGTACATTTTTATTCTTTGCTTTTTCGATACCTAGTTCCGTGGTTAACTTTTGCAACGGCAAGTGCAAAAAGAAAGTGTCACCTACGCTCACGTTAAGGGGGAAATCACTTTAATAGCTTAAAAAAACCTCCCTCTTTGGGAAATTTTTTTTGGATGGAAAAATAAGTAATAGAATAATAATATTTGCGAAAACTGTTAAGTATATATTTCTTACCTAAGGACTGAGGAGGGGAGAGAGTGAGGGAAGGCAGCGCGCTTCAAGTTTTGGAATGTGTTGGATTAGTTTACAATTCCGGGGCTAAAAAGAATCCCTTTCCATGTTCAAGTTTCGTTGAAGTTTATACTCGCAAAACTGTCTCAAATGCAAATGTGCGACGGCGAAGACGTAATCGACACATTTTACAATTCACATGTGGCAAGATGGCAAAGGAAGTGATAAGAAAATACGTAATGCATAATCAAGTCCAAAAAAAAGTTGCACCTCAAACTTTTACTTTATTGACAGGAATATTATATACAAAGCAGTCAAGCAGTCGCTTTCACTCTCTAAAAACGCTTTTAACTGAAAAAAAATTCATTGAAATATTGACGGAGTTTTCAAAGCGGTTGCCCGAAAGTCCGAAATTTTAAGGAAACAAGCTCTTTCTATTAATGAAGTTTAGCCCCATATTGTACAAGATTCAATATGTTTCTTACGCCAACAAAAAAAAAATCCGAAATATTTTTAGGGGTTTGCTCCTTTCAATGTTACGGAACTTGTTTTGTGGTCTTTTTTTCAAAGTAAATCATTAAAATGTTGATTCTTCGTACAGCAAACAGTTACTACTTTTATAGTAACTTTTATGCATCGTTTGAAACCGTTTTCGAGAACTCATTCGTCCACACTAATTTCGTTTTGATGCGTGCAGGAAGAGAGAGAGAGAGAGAGAGAGAGAGAGAGAGAGAGTAGAGTAACACCAAAAGAAGCTCCCGTTTAAAAATCACAGAAACTTATAGGGAAAATGTTTCTAGGACACATCGTATTATACCTAAGCGAATTTATAGCCTACACCATAAGACAAATTGATTGGGAAGAAGCTTTTTGTAATTTACAAAAATTCCGCTGCTCCATACTTTTGTCAAGGTATGAGCGAGTCAATCGCTAGAAAAATCTTTGAGCAAATTGCCGCTCACCTACAAATACAAATCGACCATCACAGAACATATGGAGAAAAGATTTCATTTTCTTCTTTTAATTATGACCACTAAAGTAAGTCGATTGATTAACGGTTTTTGTTTTTTAAATACATCGTATGTAGATTTAAATAAGTTTAATGCACATATTTTATTTATATATTATATATATATCTGTTGTGAATTGAAGGCTCTCCGTACTTCAAATGATTTATGTTAACAATTTTTTCACATTATTTTATAATTGCTTAATGCGAACGATTCGTAATTTATTGACACTATATTGAAAAATTCCAAAATAAACATGACGTAGAAGATGCACATCTATTTTCTATTTATTACATGCATACATACATACATACATACAAACATATATACATATATGCAAATATCTTTAAAATTATGATGAAAATGAAAACAATATGTATTTGATGCTTACCCAAATGTAATGCCGTCATTTTACTCTCACCGTATTGGGAACGCACATCAGCATCGTGATTTAATAGTAATTCCACGCATTTTGTGAAACCTTGAGCACAGGCGGTATGTAATGGAGTTTCCGTATAAACTTGAGGAGTATTCGGATTGGCACCATACTTTAATAGTACCTCGACACATTCGACAGCATCACGTTCGATGGCAAAATGTAATGCAGAATGTCGCTCGAGACCAATATTTATATGAGCTTTTCGTTTCAGCAATAGCAAAATGCATTCTACACTTTTGGCACTGGCGGCGCAATGTAATGGTGTTACCTGTTTTTTAGCATCCCAACAATTCGGATCTGCTCCATGATCTAAAAGTACTTTTGCAATATAAGCATTACCGCGATAGCAGGCGAAATGCAACGGTGTACGTCCGCGTGAATCGCAACAATTCGGATCAATGTCACAATGATCGAGTAAGTAGCTAACATATTCCAAGTAACCGTGCAACGAACAATACAACAAAGCTAATTGAACATCACTTTGTGCTATTACCAATTCAGTGCACTTAGTGTTTTTAATCATATTTAATATTTCTTCTGCATTATTAGCTTGACTCAAAGTTTTCTCAATTTCTTTGCTATCCCACAAAGTTGGAGCTTGTTGTTGCTGGCACATGATCAACTCATTACCATCGTAGCCAGCGCAATTGCTTTCGCTTGATATGCTGCGTTTGTCAAAGAACACGTCGTTGTCAATACCGCTCTCGGAAATACGTTTCAGATCGTTTTCCTTGATAGGTGCAAAATGAAGCGCAAATGAATAACTAATTCTTAATAATATGGTAAAATATCACGTTTACATATATCAAACTTACAATAATTGAAAATCTTACATTCTCCATTGTGAGTAAACGGAGATATGGGGTATTGGAAAAATTGCGAGAAACGAAAGCAAAAGAGATAAAAAAGTTTCTTAATTATATCTAATGCCGTGCTAATAACCGTCCATTACGTAGAATATTGAAACAATGTAATGATTTGTGTATATGTATTCATGGCTATAAAACGATTTGTTTATAATGATTTTCTTTCGGTTTCGTCTAATTTTGATTTGATTTCTTTAAAGAAACACTTTTCCGTTCAATAGTTTTTCCGCTACTGATTTAATTGTTAGCCAAATATTAAAAAAAAAATTATTGAACTGAATTTGTTAGACGTGATCTTGCATTAATGAACAAAACAACACTCACCAGAACACTTCGCGCTGCTCGTATATCTAAATAGATAGTAGGTGAAATTAACGATCAGCGGAATTGGGAAGCGGGCAAGCACATGCATAAATTCCATTGAAATTTTGTAAACAAACAAAAAAGAGCACCAACAACAATCAACGGCAATGGCCGCCGTAATCAATGAAAAATTGTGTGAAGCTGTTGACTTTTTATTTTTTTTCTTTGTTATTTATTTATTTATTTTCAAGTGTTTCTTTTTAATTAATTGTAAATGTTTATTTAAAATTGCGGTTTAATTGGAAAAAATAACATGAAGAAGAAGGAATCGTTTTTTTGAATTAAAAATTTAGTAGAAAAGTGTGTTAATGTGCGTACTTTTTTTTTTATACACACCACCGAACGACGAGGGGTATATATATTTTGTCAAAACGTATGCAAGGCCCCGAAGGTAGCTTCAAAAACCTCATAAAGCGTATGTCTTCCTAATCAGTATCAAATTCAGAACGCATCGAACTATGTCCGTCTGTCCAACAGTGTAATATCTGTGGTAAAAATTCTCCCGTTTGCAAAACTATTTGAAAATGATCGAAAACCCTTCAAAGTATATGACTACAATGCTCACACGATCATAAAACAAAAACTCAAAACACTTTTTCTTTCCTTTCTTTTTGCACATTACTCATAACCTGAGAGTACCTTTGCTTTCCGTGTCATTTGGTCGTTGCTCATAAACTAAAACAGATACACCATATAAATTTCAACTTTTATTCTACAAAATAGAAAAATCAGCCACGCCCAGCTAATAATATAAAGTATGAAATTTTCATTTCTTCCTATTTTCGTATTTCCTATATTTTCATTTATCAAAACGTTTGCAACGCTTGAAAGAAGCCACAAAGCATCAAATTCTGAATGTTGTGCACACTATAAACATACTCCTGGCTGCCGACGTCAAATTTGGTAGAAAGATTGGAGGGTCTTATGCGCCGATTGGTGTTGAAAATGGGTCACATCGCCCGAATGCATGCGCCACTTTACCACGACAACTGAGTACATCTCTGATTTTCGAAACGAATTCAAAATTGGTTTTCTGCGCATTACTCGTATAAAGATGGAAAAAATTGACCACGTCTACCCGATATTATAGCGTATCAAAATGTAAATGCCCAGAGACACTCTTCAAAAACTTCATAAGGTATATAAAATTTTGGTCCATTTCTAAATTGGAATGCACCTAAATATGTCTGTCTGTTTGTCCGTTCAGAACTCCGTCTATCCAACTGGGCAATATCTATGGTAAACATTCTCTCGTTAGCGAAAATGAACATATCCCTAGAAAATTTGCAAAACAATTTGGAAGTGACCTAAACTTTTCAAAGGACAGGTTTACAACCTCCACACGCCTATGCAACAAAAACTCCATATTAGAGATCGTGAAAATTTAATTGTTTTACTTCTTTTTATCTATTTTAGGATATTGGTGCTGTGAATAAAAAATTCGGTCACCGAATATAATTTTCTTACTTGTTTTCATTATTTCTTAGAATAACGGCGACAGGAATAAAAGATTTGGTCACAATCGAATATAATCTACTTACTTGTTTTTTTTCTTCTTTTTTTTTTTTGAAGTCTATTGTTGACCATTAAATATTGCTCTGTTATAATGAAGCAGGAAATGTGAAGATATTGGGAACGGTAACATTGTTTAAAAATAATTTCAAGACTAACCATAAGACAAACTGATTTAACCAGAAATTGATTATTACTTAGATGTTTGAATTTTCACGAAAATTAGATGATTTTCTAAGAAACAAAATTCTAAAGAAATAGGTTAACCGAGTATACGTTCGTGGCGCCTTACCTGCGTCATGCAGCTGGTGACTGGCGAAGGGATTAACAACAATTGACAAAAACTTAGCGGAAAAACGGATTAAAAATATCGCGATTAAATTAGGCGAAGGTAAGTTAGTTGGTAATATGAGCGGAATATTTGCGGAAAGGAAAGTTAATTGGAAGTGAATCGAGTCAAGAGAGTTGATTTGCAATATTCAAACGGACAAAACCAGAACGAGTATTAAAACGATGTAAACATAAGTTCCTGTAAATAATCTGTAAATAGATCTCCTATAAATTGAAAATAAAACCTATACTATTCTTAAAGTCACATTCAGTAGTACAGACTTAATTTCCAGGGGAATTGAATAAATAACGTAAAATTTAAGAAAGAAAATTTACATTAGGATATTATATTTTGTGAATGTTCGTAATGCATAGGAAAAATAGGACAAACTCAGAAACTTCAAACAGCATCTATTATTCCTATCAAAAAGTTGTAAGACGAGGAGTTTTTCAATTATGAATTTCTGTTATCGTGCTAAACGAATAGCGATGAGTTTAATTTCATAATTAAATTAAATCGTTTACGTTAGGCTGTATGCCGTTGTTATGGGCAAAAAACACTTCGCTCTACGACATTTAACTTATATCGTTTTTTTAAGTTCTCTATTCGTCTGATTTAACTCCGTCTAACTTTAGGGGATTCTCAACACTCAAAAAAAAAAAACAGACGGAAAATGTTTTTTTTTTTTTGGTAAGTTTAGACAAGCGTGTTCTTTGAACGGTTTAATTCATTCTAAAATTCATTTGCAATTTTCTGGGGTAATATCTTTATTTATGCGGACAGGAGAATGTTTACCATAGAGAGTAGTTTGCTGAACAGATGGAAAAGTTTGATGCTGATCAAAAATGTATACGCTTTGTGAAGTGTCCGAAGCTTTTTTCTAAGTGTTGAATGTATTCCCCATCCTTCGGTGATTAGTATAAAAAATGTATCATAACCTAAAACTATCTATTAGAACTAACATAAACGTTTGTAACGTACACCTATATCGTAATCGGGTATATAAAGATCTATAAAATACATATGCACGTATATTCTTGGTCAAAGTGAACAATTTGGACCCCTTATCGATTGAAATAGCGATTATGAATTCACAATTTTGTCTCCAAAAACGCGACGCTGGTTTCGTATCGAATTTGTCAAGCTAACAATTTCTGTGCAAGCATTTCGAGAGGTTGGGCATGTTGTCATCTTGTTAAAATGTTCGCAGTGATGAGAAGAGACTTTTAGAGATACCATAAGGTACATACATTCTTGATAAGTACCGTTTCTGAACCCATCTAAGCACTTGCGTCAGTCCTGCTATCCGCCCACACATTCTATCCATTGCAAATGTCAAAATATTCATTTGAAATTTGCTGAAAGCGTTGGAAGTACTTATACATAAGTTGGTATTAAAAATAACTCAAGTCTGTCAGACGATGCGCCCACAGTGCAACATAAACTGAGCGTAAGTACGTTTACAAACGTAAAACAAAGGAAAACCAATCAGAAAATTATATTCGGGTGTGACCCGACCCCTCATCCTGCTGGAACGGATATAAAAAAAAAACCTTTCTTTGCAGTTTACTCATAGAGTAGAAACGATAAAACGATGAAAATGGACGGAAATGGGGGTATGTTCCTTGTATGTTATGGAGCATCGATAATTTGATGTTTTTCTTGCCCTTACTTGTCCTTTGTTAATAAAAAATAGGCAGTTTGAATCAGATAGTTCTGCGTTTTAGACGGCACAATATATAGGAGGTCCCATGAAAGCAAACCCTTCTATGACGACAAAGCCTAATTTGTGCGTCTTTATGGCGGAAAAGCACCTAGAAAGCAAAAAAAATCTTTGACAAACAAATTAAATTTGCTTAATTGAGACCGCGTTGACGTTTGAGTATCCTCCAAATAATGTATAACATCTTGTGTATTATTGATTAAACGAAGGGATGTCGGATTTAATGGTCATGGTTTACTCGACTATAGCATTCTTACTTGTTTTTGTTCGTCCTTTCGATGGAAGATATTGAAAGGTGAGCTTTTATTTGGAGATGAATATCATCTCAAACATACCACTGTAACAATGAAGTCATTTTGTGGAAAAATCAATGCTTTATTGAAATTTTTTGCGGGTAAAAATCGATCACAATTAGGCGGCCATAACCGGTTTTATTAACAGATTTTGTAAATTCCTAAAAGGTCGAGAAATTCGAGGAGAAAAACTGGAATTTTTCTTTCAAAATATTTTTGGAAAAATGCTGTCAAAAGTGTTATAACTTACTTAACAGTACATTTAACAGGACAACTTTTAAGTATAACATCCAATATGGAAGCAAAATTCTTATTTTTCGCGACAACTCGGAAGAAAGCAAAACAATCCCCGAAAATAAATTGCCACAAGATGTGCTCAGTTGAGTTGGTTTTTTCGCTAATAACTATTGAAACTTTTTAAATTTTAAAAATATATCATTTGAATAATACGATAAATGTACATACAGTTGAATGTATTTGCATTGATTTTTATACCCTACACCATTTTTGGTGCATAGTATATCAAGTTAGTGCGGAGGTTTGTGACACCCAGAAGAGCTTAAGATAAAGTCAGCCTTTATTATACCGATTGATTCAGAATCGTTTTCTAAATTGGTCTAAGCCTGTCTGTGTGTCTGGTTTCTATCCATGTAATGTCGTGTTCACGCTGCAAATTGCAAATTTTGATGAAATTTGGTCTAGAAATGTAGTTTAGCCCAAGGACGAGTACTATTGATAATGATTCGGATCGCTCCATTTTATTGACCACTCCCCTTACAAAAGTTATTGTATAGGGAAAGCTTGCAATTTTCAAAATTTCTCAACAAAAGTGACTAAATAATAGTATTTCGGCATTCACAATTAGAGTTTTTTGGCATTAGTTTCCGTTTCAAATATATATGCGGCGGTATTCAAAAAATATATCAACGGCGCCCAAGTTCGGCAAGGTAGGTTTCTTTGTCCATTTATTATTATGCGCTAATTTTGTTGAAAATGTTGACAATGTTGACAATTCGACCATTATACTATATAAAGCTTCCATTTCTGTAGAAACGGTTACGTGAGAGAGGATGCAAAATATTTCTCCAGCCGGACTTAATTTGTCACACCAATTTGAAAGGCCGAAATACTACTATTTCGTCACTCTTGCAGAGAAATTTTGAAAATTGCAAGTTTTCTTCATATAATGAATTTTATATTGGGAATGGTCGAAAAAGTCGACCGGTCCGAATCATTTTCAATAGCATTCGTCCATGGGTCAAAATACGTCACTGTATTAAATTTCATCAAAGAGCCACTTAATCAACGCTCCTTCAATCATCATCCAATCACCTTGAGATTTTAATTATCTATCCAAAATAAGATTTTCTAGTAAAGATTTTATTGAATTAGAATTAACCGGTCCTTAAGCCGTTTTTTCAAAAAGGAAATTTTAAATTGACCTAATTAAATTTTTAAATCATTTAAGACCTTTCATGAAACGTATGCTTTTACCTAAAAACAAGATACAATTTTTGCTATTTTATCATGAAAATAAATTTGGATTTCTTTTAAGCGATAAGGTATGCGATGTTTAATGGTCGGCCTTGCCTGACTATAATATTTCTTGTTTTAAAGAAAAATTAAAAAAGTTATTTGAAATTTAGTTAACCACTTTTTTGCTAAAAAACGCGTAAGTAATAAAGGGATATTTTGAAGACAAGAAACCAATATATTAAAAAATCTATAAAAAAACAAACGATTTTATCCGTTTATCTCAGATGGTGGAGTTCTCAGGGTTGCGCTTAGTTGAGTTAAGTTTTCTTTTTCATTTTTTTTTTCTTTTTATGTGGAACAGGAAAAAATTTATATGTCGGCAATTTCAAGAATATTAATAATTAAACGACCTAAAGATCCATATCACTTATATAAACGCGTCAAGTTTATTAGCAACATAAAATTTTCTCACACCTTCTAAGCATCTGAGAATTGCAATTCACATACGCAAGAACTGATGAATCGCTCAGAAATATACGTACATATAAAAAAAAATTAATACTTAGATATTTCTTTTAGCAAAATGGTGCAGATTGCTTCAAATTAACATATTTTTAGTAATAATTGCATACATATATATGTACGCATATAAGCGTTCACAATTAGAAACAAATCACGGTCATCACATGAACGTTTTCACATGTAAAGATTAAATTTTCAAACAGTAATCGGCTTGAAAATAGATGAAGGAGTATATAAATTGGATTTATCCATCTATGCAAAGTAAGGGAAGAAAATCATGAAATTTTTTTTTATTTCTTTTGCTTGAAGAAAGCACTTTACAAAAATATGAAAGCAAAAGTTATTCAAAAGTTTATTCACCGCCAGCTATAACTTTTTCGAGTATCAAATACGCGCTGATGTATTTCGATATTAGTTATTTTGAATAGTTTTTCGCGTAAATATTTAAAGTTCTTTCATCAGACTTTTTTAAGAGGTGAAGCCTATCGTCTAATTTACCATATGTCGCATGCATATTTTTACACGATTTTTTGGCAACGTATTTTCACATAAAAAGAGAGTTTGGCGACTGAATTTATTTACTTTTTTTGCTTTAGCAACTCACAAATCGAAACATTCCTTGACGTTTTCAAAAGGCTTGAAGCTTTAATCATCTGAATAGTTCTATTGTGAATGCAATAAGCGATTTCTTTGAACGGTGTAGCAGCATGGGGTGTTATACCTTATTATATTCATTCCGGAGAACGCCTTAGGTTTGCCAAAAATTTACAATGTCCTGAAAGATCCATCGAAGGAGCCGTGGGCTAGATGTACGTCGAAAATTGTGAAAAGCTGAACCATTTAAGTCAACCCTATTTTTCTATTTGTTCTGCTTTTCTCTGTTGAATTCGTGATCGCGGTCTTATAGCTTTCTCTAAAAAAAAAAAAGAAATGACACCCATATTCTTGCTGTTGTTATCCCTTTTTTAATAAATTTTTGTTAAATTTGAAAATCTGGTCCGAACCTAGCATTGTAAAGCTACAGTTTGTGGTTTAAACTTTCCGATAACAAGATTTTTCCATCAAGGTTGATACTCAGCAGAACCGGTCTACGGGCTGGAATTTGATAATTAGCCAGCATTTTGCTTATGCTGAGGTGATTTATTGATACTAAGCGTTTTGGAAGGTATCAAATGTGTCTCTTTGAAAATTTCTTACATAAAACGTTATGATATCGCTATTTTGAATTTACGACTTTTATTTTTATATATTTCTAACGTATTTTTCAATATTTGGTTCATTCGTTCATATTTTTTATACCCTACATCACTTATAAAAGAGGTTATGTTTGCGTGGTTGTATATAACACCCAAAATGAATTGACTGGAATATGCTATTTCTTATTATAACGATCGATTCAGGATCACTTTCGCGATATAAGCTTGTCAGTCTGTCTTCTTTTCTTGCGTTCAACGTACGGATCAAAATTTTCGACATCATTTGATGAAATCTAGTATACCGACGTGTTTTGGTACAAGCAAATGGCTCGGATTGGAGCAATTTTTTGATTATTTCCCTTAGAACGCATTATTTTGAATTATGTTGTATTTGAAAAATTGCGATTAATTGCGTGATTAAGTCGTTTCTAACGTAACGTCATTATTTTGGTTCTCAATCCAATTTATACTGAATTGGTCGGTATAATAAAAGATGGGTCTATTTTAAGCCCTTATGGGTCTTAGATACATCCGCACAACTTAATACACCCTGTGCCACAAATGCTGCACGTTATAACTATCACTCGCAAAAATGAAGCTAGCAACATATGACTCCGACAAAGAGTGAAAACGGTATTAGCACTCCGTGTTGTCATCTGGCTAACGCCTACGAGTTAAAATCAGTATACTATTAATTTGTGTTCCGATTCATCAAATGGAAGCTGTATATAAGACTTTAACGTTGAACAATGAATTATGGAAGAGTTATTTTTATAATTATGTCTTAAATCCATTTTTGCGTATCATCTTGAAAATAGCATGAAGGGACCGTTTTCAAATTTAATGTATAATAAGCAACCTAAAAAAATAGTAAACGTTTTTGACAGATCAAGTTTCTCAAATATTTGTTCGCTTCATTTATATCGTATATGAAACCAATTAACGCTTTTTCTGCTATTAGTTTTATTGTTTTATAAATTGTTATAAGAATTGCATTTTCTGGATGTAAGCAACGTGTTTGTAAGTCGATTATCAAACAATGAATAGTAAAGTCTAAATGCGTACGAAAAAATAAGGTTTCTCTTATTGAAAGACGTATTTATGGATTGAGGGTCGGAAAATATATTTCTTAAAAAACAAAAACTTTTATTAAATAACAAACCAACCATTTGTTTTGAGTTAAAATAAAGTTATAAACAAAAAATATAAATCAATCTTAAAAAAATACCACAAAAAACTGTACATACCGTTTATTTAATACGCTATTTGTTGACAATATTTAAAAACTAATATATTGTGCATCTAGTACTGCTTGCATATGTCTTGGCATTATAAAAATAAATTTTTGTTACATCTGCACCAATTTTGTTCCATTTCCCAAGTAAAGTTATCACTAAAGCATTCCCAAAGTCTTCCATTTTACAAATTTCATTTTTTCGAATGAAAAAATCTGCCTCCGTATCCAATTCATGCTATATGTTTCCAGTTGCATTCAAATCCGATGATTGCGAAGAAGAATGTAATTGTGCGGTCGCTTTGTAAATTAGCCGCTCTTCTACAAAAAGAGATGTATGTATATAAAATTGAATGTGCATTGTACGGGGGAACTTTTTTTCCTCCGATATTTTGCAGAATTTTTTTTAATAGAAATATAAGACATCTTTATTGGCTTAATCCGCTAAACTCAAGAAACAAAAAAAAATCTTACTTAAAATATTTCCTACGGCTCAACATTGCTCCGTAATATTGCTGATCATGCGGGCTAACCTCTGTGTTGTTGGGCGATTGTAACTAAATTTATACATAATATTCATTCAATCATGTTCACTTCACTCGCTGCACTTCATTTCAGGCAGATTAAAAATAAATAAATATATAGATATTTAATTTCGCTTTAAAAGTCGAAATAGTCAAATAAAATAAGAAAATTAATTGGAACTCTGAAAAGATCAGCTCACAATATACATGTATAGATCTATATACATTTAGAATCAAATTATCTGTCTACTTTCTTAAGGTTCAAACGAAGAACCTCGTGTTCACATTAAACCTTTTTTGTTCGACCCAGCGGCGTTTACTTTTTGTCGAGCGAAAAAACCCAGTATTAATGAAACTCACTGTACATATTTTTCGTTTTTACATGCCTTATTCTCTTTTTATATGCACACATGTATATGTAAGCAATTTATGACAAATAACTTCGACCTTTCTATGAATCACGACTTCCCAAGAGCATTTTTCGTCATTTCCTCAAACGCAAATGCATATATATATATATATATATATGTATACACCTATAATATACGTTTGTATAGATACGTAGCTACGTATAACATTTATTTATCTGCATATTATTCTGTACACATTTAACTGGAAAGATACGTTAAGGAATCTTCCTAAAATTTAGAGAATTCCAGTTTCTAGAATGAACATGCAATATAAAATATATTGGAAATAAAGAAACCTAGCGCGCAGCTGCCCGATATTCATTTTCACTTGTACATAAATATGAATATGTACATTTAGACCAGACAAGTTTCTTTTTTTTTGCTTATATACACATACACAATAATAATGTAAATAAATATAAATAAAATTGTAAATAATTTTAGCTATGTGCATACCAGTACAAGTTCATAGTATACTAAATTATCATTCTAATTGCAAAATTGAGGGATTCAACAAAACAAATATTAGATTACTAAAATACTTCAACTAGTTATACTATGTAACAACTTTTCTTTATTGATTTCAAACATTGACAAGCAAAAACACAATGGCTGAGTTAAGATAAAAGTTATTTTATGTTTAGAGGATAGAAATATCTTTGGTTCCTTTGTTATTTTTGTTAAAAGTGGCTTAGACCCATTACGTTATTAAGTATATAAAGTGAAGAATAGTTCAATAAGTCGAAAACTATTAAACCATGAAAATTTGTATTGTTTACTTATAAATAATATTACATTTATTTTAAATTATTTAAAATTCCTTTTTCAATATATGAGCATAGATACGTTTAATACAAATACCTGAGTAAAAGATATGAAAAGTCGATCTATTTGCTTATTTACGCTGTCGATTATTTTGTGGTATAACAACTCTGTTTTAATGCATTGAACACTAAAAGAGTA
Source organism: Glossina fuscipes (assembly GCF_014805625.2). NCBI lineage: Eukaryota > Metazoa > Arthropoda > Insecta > Diptera > Glossinidae > Glossina > Glossina fuscipes. The sequence continues at coordinate 1,039,596 of NW_023998433.1, read as the reverse complement.
CTAAAGAAAAAAAAAATGGTCGATTATACATTTCCACAAATCTTAAATGGAACGCATATTTTATCGCTACATTGCGAGGATTTCCAAAGCATTTAATATTCGTTTTTCCAAAGAGATATTGAAAAATTTTCAGGCAACAGTATCAAAAGGTATTTATTTATGATTACTTTAAACAGGGGTAGAAAAAGGAATGAAAACGCAGCGCTAGAATAAGCCATATGACATTGGAATATACATACACAGTTTTTCATAGGTATAAAAGGCAGTGTAGAAAGTTCGGTTTTTATCAGTCGTAAAAGAAACGTTGTAAAGTGCAGTCTATTGTATAAAGATCGTTGGGAAGGAATTCTCAAGCAGAAAACCTTTTGTGTGTATACATAATAACCTGATTATTGTGAAATTAAGGTTATTTGATGTAATAGCTGCAATTGTTACAATTTCGGTATAAAAGGTGTGTGTGTATATAGGCATTTGCAAATAATTTATTTTACTGCTTATATAAAAGTTCAAAGCTTTCATAAATAAGCGATGGTAGCCATGTATTACCAAGGAGAGGATGAATACGGTCAAAATCCCAAGACACTATGCGATTGGGTCAGAAATTTTCGTTTAAAGAAATTGCAAATGAAACGCAAATTACGTTCGGGTGGTAATCTTCGTGTATGCGCCATTTTATCAACGGCTTTAATGAATGCCGAACTTGAGCTGAGACGCAAGCAGCAAGAGCGTTTCCAACGCTGGTTGGAATTTCAAACGAAAATCAATAAATCAGCTATAAATAATCATCATTCCAAAGAGAAGGCTGAATCGGTAGTGATTATTGACGATAATAATGACAAGTGCCGTAGACAACGCGAAGAAATTACGAATTTGTGGAAATGTGAACTTAGTGAATTAGATAATTTTATGCGTAGTATTAGTAGCAGCAGTAGTAATAAGACTAATGCATACGTAAATGCTTGTGGAGCAGATGTTTCTGGTGATCCTACGCAAAAGACTGAAAGTGGGATAGAAAATAGCAAACGACATGTTCATCCATCAACTGTTCGAGTGCAAAGTTGAAAAATCTACATATTTATTGTTCTAAGCTGTTAAAGCCAAATGTAGAATTAATTATTCCCTAGCCAAGATAGAATGAGATGCGTGCGTGTGCGTGCGTGTGTGTGTGTGTTTGTGTTTGTGTTATAATAGTTTTTATTATGCAAGCTTTTCCATTTGCAGTCCCTTGGGAACTGTGTCTACATTGCCAATAACCTCTCGGACGGAGCCATTATGACGTGGCGTAAAGGAAATAGAAGAAAAGCACATCATGTGTTGAATAATGTGGCCATTTCGATTCGATGATATAATGCAGATCAATGGGCTTATATTTATGAGGTCAACGACTGAATGGAAATTGAATCGAAGATTTTACAAAAAAAAAAATCGGTTTGTAAATTTTTTATTTTTTTTAAAAATTTTTAGTTTTTGTATGAAAGGAATATAAAATGGCGAAAAATCTATGATTACTGATGTATGCTTCAGTTGATGTGAGGAATAGAGAGAAAAATACGACGCCATTTTTTAAAAAGCTTTGAATTTAGAAAAAAATTTGAAAAGTTCGTGAACACGTACACAAAAGTGATTCATATTGAACTGCATTTCTCTCTTATTACTCTCCCTCGAGAGACACAAGTAATCTTTCGGATTTCTTTCCATTTTATGCAGTTTTTATTTTTAGTGGAAAGTTAGCAATAGAATTGAAAGAGAAGTGATTCATATTGAATCCATCCAGTATATATATATATATATAATGTATGTTTATTTTTTCTCTTCATGAAATCTGTGTTTTAAATATATATAAAAGTAAATCTTGTACAAAAGTAATTAAAATTCAAAAAATATAAATAAAAATTGTTCAAGAAGATGAATTTTTGAAAATATTTTGAAAAAATGAACATTTCTTGTCTATTTTTTTTCCCAAGAACAACGTTATTGCATAATTTGCCCTAAATTGAAAAATTTTGTTTTCCAGTTGTTACCACAATGAACCAGATATACACAGATGCACAATTGTAATGTGAGCATCATTTATATGTGGAGACACGAGGAGATGACATGAATATAAACCGTGCATATTCTTTGAAGAACTTTTTGCATAAACCTTGAATAAAGTGGTTTGGTCACTGAGTGAGTTTCTTTCTGTGTGTACTACTAAAACTTCGGAGTGTACTCGACTCCTTTATAAAATTAAACTCCAGCAACATCCTACAATACATATGTTCTTCAAAAAGTACAAATTCTACACAATTATAAACAATAAAAGGATTAAACATGCCTGATAATGAATTGATAACCACTGTGGACTACCCAACCAACACGTTGCCTAACGAGGTTGATGGGCATCCAAAAGCAAACGAGTGCGCAGAGCGAACAATGTTAGCTGCTGTGACCGTTTCCAGTGCAGGATTACTTTATATATGGTATCAAGTTATTGCAAAAAGCGAAATATGCATTTTTGAAAATTTCAGTATTTCTACAAAAGTGTTAGCTGCGAACATAGGATTCTTTCTTGTTCTGCGTTGTTCTGATTTGTGGGTTGCCTAAAGGAAACTGCTTTAATTTCGTGACAATTGTAGTCGGTGTCGCCTTGCGCATTTATGATTAAAAAGCTTCTTGCCGTCGTAAGATTTCTCTGTTTATAGTTGTTTAACTTACAAATTCTATTGCAGAGCGTTCCGCGGTACTATCAAAGAGGATCGTGATTATCGTTTAGAGTATAAATTTATTTTGAGATATGAGTATTCTCGTATTAGACCTGAGTATTAATTTTTTTGAAACCCGTTTATCAGTAGAATTTTTAAAAAATTTTATAGCACTATGAAGCAGATGATCCGTGCCTGCCCATAGTCTACCAATGGAGATTAGTACTACTGGACCTAAATTGTCATCAAGCTAAACGCTATCAGTGTTAAGGTTAGACAACTCTTATTACATATATATATATATATATGTGTATATATATATATATATATATATATACATACATTCAAATTTCTGGATGCACTGCGTATAATATCACGTAAATTGAAGTACTTGTATCAGTATAACGATTTATATTCCATATTAATTTTGCAGCGTTTGTTAAACGAGTCCATTTAAGCTTTAATATCAACTTTTGGAAACCAGAGAAAGTAACCAAAAACTTGCTAAGCATACGTAGACATAATTACCAGTAACTTGGGAATACTACAGTTGCAAAAACTTAGAAATTTTTTCAAGAAGGCAAGCTACATACTTATGAATTCTAAATATGGAAAATTTCTGTTTTGTAGCCACACAAAAGAAAACAAAATGAGATTACGCAAAAAAGGATTGCATTACTATCCTTGGGACTCAGTCAATGTGAAATATTGACAAGCTTTAGTAAAAAGCTATTCAGGTTTACGATTGGAAACTTGTCTAGGATCGCGCAATTAGAATGAGCCTATGCTTATCCATTGATTTGGATAATTACCAAGAGAATATGAGATTACGGTGTTCAAGGTATTAAATTATAAAAAGAAATATCGAAAATTGTCTGCATTTTAGCGTTATGACGCAGTTGAACGGTGCCTGCGTATAACTTTCGTAAAACATAAGCTGGCTTGTGTGTTCGAGTTAAGCGTAATCGTGTGAACTAAGCAAATTAAGCGAGAGGACATTTAACTAATTCTTGTTCTATGACTCAATTTCAACTGGTATCTGCGTCTATAGATTCTTATAATAAGATACAGGCGTATTTGCCCGCAACTCTCAAGTTGCAAGTCTGCTAGTCATATCAAAAGCAAAGAAGTAAGCAATCATAACGAATTTCTTAGATTAACTGGGTTTTTGCAGGATTGCATCGAGTGACTTTAGCACCAGCGTCGCAATGGAAAAGTTTGTAACGCAGTATATAATTTCATGTAAAGCTTGCGAGGGCTAGAGAGTGTTGTGACGTTGGGCATAATATACTAGATTTAACTTACGCTTGTAAACATTTTCTGAAGGCAAGATTCTCTTACTTTACAAACGAAAACAGCAAATTCTATAATTTCTAGCGTTGTGACAGTTGATCCGTATGTGTGCATAATTAAAGCAATGCATTCAGCTGTAGAGAGCCCATTTTAGAAAAATAAAACTAAGCTAAGCATCACAGTAAGCGAACGTTGTAATTTCTCTAAAACTAAACGCGTTCTTACAGGATGATTTATATTAACGGCCTTCAACTGGTCTTTTTTGCGTAATGGGAACATCAACAACGGATTGTACATTTAATGTACGTCTACGACGTGTTTGTAAAACTTTTATCATCGAACATATAGCTGCTTTTGAATTTTAGTAAGCCGCCATGAGATGTTGTTTTCAATTAATTAGTCTTTTTACAGAATATTTATGCAAAAGTACGTACTTCGCATCTCACTTGATTATTGCAACTGTGCTTCGGATTGATTTGGGCCACATAATAAGCTTCCCTCATGATCAAGTCAAGTATCTATTGCGCAATTAGAGTAAGCTGTGATAAGAAACTTCTATCAACTAATCAAGTTCTTACAGAATTTATATAAGACACGAATGGTTGCATATTATTATAATAAACCCTCCAGTTTGTCCAGGCTATATTCTATACGCTTGCTGTGCACGATCCTATTCAGTAGTATCTGAGTAAGACACATAAAAAATCGTTTCTATCAACTAATGAAGTTTTTACAGAATTTTACAAAACTTATGTCGAGTTCATAGTTAAGCGTAAAATTAAAGGCAGCTATAATCAAATTCATCGTAACAGGAACGAGTTTCATAAACCAAGTAACAAATTATATTGTATTGAATAATTACGTTTTTTTAAAAACAGAATTGGAAATTTGCGGAAATATTGAACTACATCAACTCTCATCTATCAACAATACTTGCACTTTTTGCACATCAAGAAATAGAGTAGAAGGATTAAGTAAGATGCGTAAAGATTTTAGTGTTATGGCAACATTTTTTTTATATTCATTTACGAAATCTAACGTCGATGCAGGTGCGCATGGATACACACAGTGAAAACCTTTGTACAATTTAAGATTTCATATGCAATCAAAAGCAGTTCAAGTTCATATTTTAAAAACTTTGCATGAAGCACTGACAACCTCAAATCGAATACTTATTGTAACCTGTTTTAAATTATTTTTATCACTCAGGTAACATGTTGGGATTTCTAAGCAGTACACATGTTGCTTAATCCAATATAAGCAAGCATGTTTCTAAATTAAATACATTCTTTTCGAGGAGAACAATTGAGTAACAGATATTTACCTAACAATTCTCCAGCAACATGTTGAACTACATGCATCTCATACGCCCTTAGTTGTATGTTGATCTTATTAGTTTGAATGAGCAATGTTTTGTGTGATATACATATCGGTAAAATTTTTATGGCATACAAGACGAATACTTCTAATGCAAAACTCAGAATTAATTATTGGAGCGTTAATGTTGATAGTATTAAAACATTTACGAATTGTAAATACGTTATTCCTGTTTTTGCTTTTGTCAATGATAATTTTACTTGCAGCCTGTGTAGCTAAGAATTACAAATAGTGTGTATTTCGGCTATAATAATTATCTGTACCCTTATGAATTAATTTAATCGTCATATGGCGGCGATTAACAGAAATATGGGAAAGTAAAGTGTGTGCGTCTATGGGGAATTGTCATATGGCGATTATTCCTTTAAAATTTTTGCAGTCACCATAAGGCGGCGATTGCTGAAGGGTTTCTATACGTCAAATGGCGGCGTATATCTGTTACTAAAACTAGACGTACGATAAAAGATTAAGGCTCACTAGACCGATGATTAAAGAAAAGTTGAATGAGAGGTTTTAGCAGACATGTCATTATCATGTTCGAGTTTTCAAGTAGCTTCTTCACAAATTCTGCTTTCTGTGATTATCTGAGACGTTGATATAAATGAAAAAAAAAGAAGAAAAAAGATCATTTAAATAAGAAAAAAAGCTAAGGGAATCGCTGTTTTTATGATATATTTCCACATATATCATGGCCATAGCAATATCATTATAGCTGTCCCATGCTGGTTGAAAATATTGATGCTGATTATGATGATTACAATTAATGTAAATGCATATATATATATATATATATAACTATATATATATATATATATATATATATATATATAGTTATATATATGTAAAGATATATGTATATAAATATGTATATGTAAAGATATATGTATATGTATATATGGCTGGCTCATATGAATAAGAAGAAGCTAAGGGAATCGCTAATATATTTTGTCATGATATATTTCTCTATATATATCATGAAACTCCGTTTAACAACAACAACAACAAAAACCATAATTCAAAAACAACAATCACAACCAACCAAAAAAACAAGTAAACATATATTCTTAACAACAATAATTTTATGTAAAAAAAATCGCTGTTGGATGGTAATCGATACAATGATGTAATGATGGAGATAATGATATTTTCACGGAGTGGTGGCTCGTTTAAGAAAAGCTAAGGGAATCGCTATTGTTTTCATGATATATATCGTGCTTGTATTAAATAAATATATCATGACACGAAAAGAACGAAAAAATAAAAATAAATAAAAATTCACAACAGCAACAACTCTTCAACAGTCAATACCAATAATGGTGAATGTACACTCAATGAGATATTATTGTGGTGCATGGCGGCATAGTGTGATACGTGGAAATGGCTATGGCAATCAGGCATGTATTGTATGATATTAATGTAATGATGTGTATGATGTAAATAGCTAAGGGAATCGCTTATGTATTTGATGACACTCTAGTCACAGCAAATCATTAAATATTCATTGTATTCTGATGAAAAAGCAGCACATCATTTTGTTAATTAACTTTTTGGAGGTCGAGATGTGTGAGCAAAAATTTCCAATATGATGAAAATATTTGCAAAGATCTTAAAATAAGAACTCAGTGTGAAACCGCATTATGATTAACTACATGTTGATGATAATCATGACGATGACAGGTGATTACTTCTTATGTAGCCTATAAGTTTATTTAAATACATATTTATATAAGATTTACTTGTAATCTTACCAGCCAACTATAGAGAAGATGCGCATTTGCAGATGATAATACGTTGAAAATTTGTGATTCGGAATGATTTTAAGTCAATGCTGTAAAAGCTAAGGATATCGCAGTAATCATTACCACCATCATCAAGCCCCGACGATGCTATATGCCAAGAAACGAAAAGCTCTGCTGCCATAACACCTGCATATATGATATATATGTTTATATGAATATATATTATATGTATTTATATATGCATACACATGGGTATGTGCGCGATTCCTATATACGCATATACGCATATATACGAATCTAGTTTGCATGTAAAGAAGCTTGAGATATCAATTGTGCTGCTTTTTTTGCTCATCGGCTAAACACGGCTTTTCTAAATTAGGTTATTTTTGCGTCACATTACTTGTGTATTTTAATGGTTTTTCTTATAGCGTTGTATGCATGCAATGATTGTGTTCCTGAGCATAATAGAAAAAGTAATTTGAAGGCATCGGAAGACGCGCCCATCCACGGTATAGAATATGTAACAGAAAAAGTTTTTCTGTTTTTGGTTCTGTGTTACTTTGTACCTTCTAGCGTTATGTAACAGTTGAACTGTGCCTGTACATAACTCTGCTTTACCTGATAGCGGCGGTATACGAAGAGATTTAACCTTTGCTGACGTGGGCTTCTCTAGCTTATCGAGGCATTCAACGTGACTTTTTTTCTTTCCTTTTTTTTACCGGCTCTCTTTTCGATTTATTTTACGAATCGCTTTTATAGTTTTATATCACAGTTGAACGGTGCCTGTGTGCTATATTGCAACTTTAAAATGGTGTTATATATGAGGATCAGGACAGAGAGAGAAAAAAATCCATCCACCGACTCTCTTCTCTTTTCTCTATTTTTATTTGTTTTTTTATTATTATTTTTTTTTTACTGTTATTTGTAGCGTTATGCCGCAGTTGATCAGTGCCTGCGGATAACCATGCAGTAGATCATTGATATAAAGTATATAGTCTGCGTGTTACTGAAGACATAGACGAAGACAACATGTTTAATGTGAAAGTCGTGTTTTCCCTCTTCCCTTTTTTTCTATATATATTTTTTGGAGATATTTTTAGCGTTATGCTACAGTTGATCGGTACCTGGGCATAACAGAGTCCACCACGAAGAGTTTAAAAGGGACTTTGGCTAACATATTGAGAAGTGTGAGCCAACATTTAGAGGAGGAGGCAGAGAGAAATAAAAAGCTCTATATATGAAGATCATCCCTTGGACAGTGATTATCTGAGATTAACTTTTTTTATTCAAGCATTTTTTTGCAATAATGTGGCGGTTTGCCTTTTCTCTCATCATTCCTTACACAAGATGCGTTGCTCCTATTTTCTTCTGTTTTTATTTTTTTTTTTTTTTTGGTTTTTTTTTCTAGCTTTTTGTCGGTAAAACCAGTGTCTGAGCAAAAATGGGTTTTACAAACGGACTACTGCGCGAATATAACGCCTTGTAGGTTGATCGATACGAAATGTGCTGCAAGGGCATTCCTTGCACTTTACCCGAACAGGTTAATTAGTTAAATACCTTTTCTCACACTAATGATGCTTTTACAGGAGACCATAATCAATCATTTGATAACTTGCCAGAGTATTCCAATGACTTTTAATATTGTAACTTGAAAGATTTTTGATCGAAAGATATTATGGTTTTGATAATTTAAATCAGTTTTTGGAGTTATGTTGAGTGTGTCTCATCGATATCGTTAAAGGGAATCCATACGATACAGCATCAGCAGCATTAACAACACTGTTCAACAAGAAAAATTTTATTAATTTTGATTTTTGTTTATTATCTCAAGAAATGTCTTTTTTCTTCAGTAGAACACTAATTAATTACGTAGGAAAAAAAGGGACAATGTAACATACTTTTTTAAACATAATTTTAAAAACGCAAGAGAACACATTTTACATGAACAGTTTTTAAGTTAGTATTTTCAAACCATGTAAAATTTTTGAAAAAAATTCAAGTTGTAAAAGCAATAGCCATTTTTTAAATAGTTTATTAATTTTTCGAAAGAAACCTTCAATTGTAATTTGCAAAAAAAAAAAAAAAAAGAATTCGAAATTGTAAATACTTTCTTTAATTAGATTTAACCACGGTTGCTATGTAATATTTTATTTTAATTAATTTTGTTAAATTTTAACAAAATCATTTGAATTGCACACAACGATAACAATAACAACAGCTACAACAACATCAACAAAACATTGTCGTGTATCATGGACGTTTGAGGAAACTGTTGTGGCCGTGATTGAACATAGGAGGCAACTGTATGTGAGACAGCAACTGGTATTTAGCATGAGTCAGACCGACATAATTCGACTTCCTTAGACAGCAGTTGCAGTGCAGAAATATCCTTCTGAGAAAGAGTGAAAAAGAAGTTTGTTCATACTCGTCTGTGAAAAGTCCTTCAAGGCAACCGGCTAAACGAAACGGGGGAACGTCAACAAAAAATTGCAAATCCGTTTTCTCTCAAAACTGAAAACATGCCTATTACTTATCATCATCCATCCAGAACAAAATCATATCTGCTGCAACATTAAGAAAGATAAATTGACATGAATAGCCAAAGTTCTTATATTCCCCAAGTCACTTATTCAAAACGTGGCTGCCATCAGAATTTAGTTCCATTAAAGTCAAACAATCGTGAAAAGTTTATGCGATCAACCAATAATGTCATTCGCGCATTACACAGCTTACGCTTCATCTTTGGTCTGTAATGAACTGCTTAATAATTTACACACGAATGAAAAATTGATTTGTTCATCTTTGTCCTCTCCGGGAGAGATCTTCCTATTTACATGTAGTATTTCAATTTACACAGTGGATGTGCAAAAACCTATAACTTCAAGAACAAAAGTCTACTTAAAGAAAAATGAGGATATGTTGCGGTTATACACAACAGTTCCAATCAAATAAGCCCGTTGCGCTACCATTTAGACGTTGAAAACTCTAGTGCAAACGTCTCTCTCTTCTTGGAGACCTTTTTAGATTTCAATTACATCCAACGAAAAAATTAAAGAAAGATTAAAATTAACTAACGCATCCATCATAAAACGAAAGTCATCGGAGAGATTGCTGTAGCGTTTTGAGAATCGATTTCCTGTTCGTAATGCCTAATAATCATCCTGTGTTTAAATATCGCCAAGCACTTCGTTCAGTAATGTTTGATGTTCAAGTTAAGGAAAAGTTTCTCAATATAATAACAATGCTAGCGTGTGCCATACGATGAAAAAGACTTCGCTTTCGTGCACAATCATCATAATTTGTCGTGACAGTGAGAGTCCACATGAATGTATAATGCTATAGAGGAAACTTTGTCTTCTGCCCAGTACTCGAATACGTTAAAACTAACTCTTATCTTCAAGCTTAGAAATATTGTATTGTCTTGCCCCGCTTTGCCTTGCCTTGTGTTCCTGTAGGAAGTTGCCTGTCGTGAAGGATGAAAGTTGTAGTTTTGTTAATGCATATTGTGCTTGGCTTGCCCTGCAATATTTTTTGGTCATATATACCGGGAACAGACAGAAAAGGTTATGTTTTCTTCGTTTTCATAAGAAAGTTAAAGTTTTCGTACCTATGGAAGCTCTTAATCTACGACTCTCACAATGTTCAATGTTGCTATTCTTTCGGGAAGAATATCTGATTCAGAATTAAAAACAGTTCAAGATCATGATTTTTGGGGTTGTCGACGGCCGCGTGGCATTTTAAGTGTTGACTGCGGCGTGGGATTCCAAGTGTTGACTGCGGCGTGGGATACCAAGTGTTGACTGCGGCGTGGGATACCA
>NW_023998433.1:991030-1028219 GCF_014805625.2 Glossina fuscipes | reverse complement strand
TATAAAAAATCTAAACATTTTTATATCGGAAAATTGAAAAAATAAATATTTCTAATTTGTTTTTTGAGAAAAATAAATGAAGTTATTTTTATTTAAGAGTGCGAAGGATGGTATGTTGAAAAAGTATTAAATTCTGTGATTTTCTATTTAATTGTGAATTGTCTGCCGAAGGAATACTAAGTTTACAATACACCGATATATAGCTGTTTGAAACGTGAAGTGTTAAGTAATACTGGTAATTATATATCTTTGTTTGTTTGTGCAAGCTGATACGGAGACCATAACAGATAGACTTATCAAATGTGTCCAAACTCATAGCAATGCTCATCGGTGATGCCCTAGAATTTGCTTTGTACATTATTACGTTAATCCAACAAAATGGTGAGAAAAACGCACTTCGCAGTGCTTCAACCCCCTTTCTCACACTGGAAGAATGTTACTTTATGTAATAAAACAGCGAACCTACAATTATAATTACTTTTCCTTTTCTATATGTATCTAGATGTGCTATGTTTTCTGCCTCACTTTTCTCATCGAAGCTTTATGAAGATCAATTATAGGTATATGGATATAAGCTTTGTGTAATTCAACAAGCATTTGGTGTTTTTGGTGTGCATGTGGACACAAATAAAAATAATTTCATTTTTTATTATTATTGGACAACATTTTTGGGACTATTTGAGCGCGTAATTCATATAATTATGCTATGGCCTAATATCAAACCAATTGGACCAGGTTTTAACTACGTTGTATAAATTTTCACCTGGACAGGATGTGGTTTTAATTTGACGATGGCCAAGTAGGATGTAATCGGATTGAAGATAACCCTCGACTATAGCTTCATCAATTAGATTCTCAATATTTTGTAGCATGACGGTATCGGGTTTATCATCTAGATGACGTTGTAGATGGTATCGTTTATAAAAATGAACACTTAAGCCATTAAAAATGCGAAAAAAATTTGCAAAAAAAATTTACCATCGAAATTTCCTAGACATGCAATGCCAATGCTGTTGAACTTATAAGCAGAAGGATGCTGTGCTTGCACGCCCCAACCGCGTCCCTCATAGATATGACCGTCGAAGCCAATAAGAAAATTATAACCAATATCATCATAGCCCTCTTTGTACATGTGATGCTTTTGTAGGCTTTTGATTATTCTTAAGCAATTCGTTTCAAAATGACAGCTTAAGGGATATTCGGTGTGATGTATAATTACAAATTCTGCAGGACTGATAATTGATTTTGGTTTACTTTTTGGTGACTCGGCGTACCAATCCTCACGTTTCGTAATCTTGAGCGTTAAACAAAAGTACAAGACTGCAAATGCGAACATAAATAATATTAAGTAAAGTTAAAATAAAATATTTACAAAAATATTTTCAATTTCACTCACAAAAACTAGCTATTAATAAAATATTAAATAAATTGAACATTATTGCAACAAAATTTGCGTTTGCTTTGAAACGGAGTTAAAAATATCTGAATACGCATTGATTTTTGCAATTACTATTGACTATGATCGCCAGCTACGAGAGAAATGCAAGCGATATTATGTTGGCACATACGTTTTATATTACTTCAATTAATTAAACACACATATTATATGTACTATTTCTTATGAAAAATGTAATTAATATCGAAATTTCGTAACATTAAAACGCGCATACATTTCACGCAGAGAAGATGATACTAAATGTTTCTAAAAGCAGAGATAACGATAATTTTTTATTTTTATATTCATTACAAGGGGCGCATATTAGAATCGCTAATTCCTCGTAGGCCTAGAAATTCACGCTGTCGACGCCATAAATATATTTACTCTTGACTAGGGTCAATAGCGGAATCGATTCATCCATTATTGTCTGTTTCAATTCGTTCGCCCGTCTACTGACATATTTTGACCAAAAGATGGGCAATGTATATAATATTATTGGCAAACCGCGTGAATAATTGTGCTCAGCGAAATGATGTAGTGTATGTAATGGCCGAGCCTTCCCCGACTATAATCGTTTTACTTCTTTTTACACGCTATAATTATTTTGCTTAGTTCTTTTAACCCATATACTTCAAAGTATATATTAAAAGAGACAGACAGAACTGCAAATCATGGCCGACGACAAGTTGGCTTTTTGCTTATAATTCTTTTAATTTTAATTTTAATTGAATGGAACTTCAATTCTCTGCTATATTCATATCCTTCCACATATGCAGCGCGATACGCATTAATTGTGTTAACTGAGCGGCGCCAGTACATAAGAATGTTTAATACAAAAATATAATGAGCAATTATCATGAATTAGATTGCTTCTAATTTTTATGAATTGATGATAAATTTAATATTTGGCCGTCTTTCGAAATTTCAGGCTAATTTTGAAACTTGCTTTTACTTGGCAATAAAGAAGTTGAATATTTAAAGTTGTTTTTTGCATGATTTTCATTGCAAGAATTCATGCAAGACAAGTAATTTTTTTTTTTAGCAAAGATGAGCTGGGTAACTTTTAAACAAAATGATATTTCTGTTCTCCGGCGGTGTCGTGCGAGTTTACTTTCGGTTTTCCTTTCAATGTTCTGTAACCGTTTCATACTAAAAAAAAAAAAAACAAAAGAAAAAAACCACGAAAATTTGTTCTTGTAGGTGTTAAATAATATTTATTGAATTTCTGAATTTCTTTCTCTTTATATCTTTTACTTTTCTTTGCTTTCATCTTAAATTCTATATTCAGTTATTTATTAGTTATTTATTTACTTATTCGTTTTTTGATAACTTCTGTTTTATTTATTACCTTGTTATTTATGCATATCGAATAATTTTTAATTTTCTTCTAACTTACATGAAAACCGTAAAAGGGAAACAATCAAGATGGAAATCATAATAAAAAACTTTCTTCTTTGTTTTATATAAAACTTTTTTTCTTTAAATAATTTTGTAAATTATACAGAAATAAACTTTAGTTCACATACCCGTTGTCAGTCCACGTGATCTGCATATACGGTTTGCAATCAAAGTACCTTTTGGCATAATCGTTTGAAAGTCATGAGCATGATATACGACTAAATGATACGTTTTATGGAAATAAAAAATCGTACGCAGTTCTTTCTCTTTGTCTTAAGGGAAGTCACTTTGTTTTTCCCGACTTAGGATGTACCTTCGAGACTTTTCATTAATAGAGGAAAAACGTATATATTTGGGGCAACTGTGGGCATGAGCATAGGCTCTTATATAACTAATAACAATTGTATCAAATATTTGATCAATTACTGTTATAAAAAAGAATGTTGGTATTGTAAGTTTCTTGTTTTTTTTTTTATCTTTTGAGGAATTTTAGGCATATTTGTGAAAGGATTTTGCTTATCTTTAAATTGAATCAATGAATCTAAACTGGGAAATCATGTTCTAAACTAACGATGTCTAATTCAAATGATACTGTGTTAAATAACTCTAACAGCAAACGCTAAGCAAACGAAGACAGAATAGTTTTACCCTGCTAATGACAAAATGTTGTTGCCACAGCGTTACCGCGTAGCACGAGAGAATTCACAGGTAATATTTACCATTGCCACAATAGCAAATATCAAGCAAATATCTTATAAAACTTCGCTTACTAAAATTTTGGCAGCTGCTCTCATCAAAATCTCAAAAATTATATCTTGTTGGGTAACTTTTGAAGAGAGCCTTTATATAGGAAGGAGTTAAAAAAATAGATCAAATTCATAATCTGGATAAATTGGATTTTCTTGCCATATAAGAGCTTATTTTTTAGAAGAACGTTTTTACCGTGCGACGCGCAAAAAATGGAGGCCATTCTATTTAAATGTAATTTTTCATCGGTTTTTCTCGTGAAAAAATTGCAAATGTTTTCATATAATGACTTCTTGAAATAGGTCGTTATATGGGGAGTTATTATAAACATAGTGCGGATGAAGTCATTTTTCGACTTTGGTCCTAAACATGGCAGTGTACAAAATTTTATCACGATATCTTGAGAACAGCGAGCTGTAGGTTAAACGCAAAAATACTTAGAAAGGCATTCGACAGACAGGCAAGTTTGTGACGAATTGGAAAATCATTTTGAGATAATTGGTATAACAAATTTTGGATCCTTTCTAAGTTGTTCTTCGTCTTGCACACATCTGTCTAACTTCTAGGCAAAGTATAAAAATTTACATATCACGGACTTCAGCCGGATATTCAGGGGATTTTAGCTGATGATTTAAAACCCTAAAAGAGGTCGTAATGATCAAATCGCATCGTATGTTACTTTATTTTCTCTCTGCATAGAGAAACCAACGACTGCATTGGAGGCGGCCTGCAAGACAATTTTTTCTTTATCATCGCACTAGTATATAAAAATGTACAGATTCTTAGGGACTCGTTCAACAGTTTAGGGCTGAGAATATGGTAATGCTCTGGAAATATTACTCTTTGGACGTTGAAAACCTTTGAAAGGGAACTATGGATGAAGCATTATAGTCGGAAATATTGCGAATCACAGACATTCCGGAAAAAATAAAACTGAGAGCAGCAATGTCTGCGTGGGGAGTTATGTGGTGCCGTATCGGCGTTCAAAGATGAGTTGTTAGATGGGCCTTGTTTTGTCCAGAGGGCAGAAAATTGCCCATACCTGTTTACTCATTTTGGTATCCAAGAAGGGACGGGGCCTCCTAAATGGTAGGAATTCTCTGTTTACTTCAAATTGTGCTTTGCACTAATCTAAATATACTGGATAGTCCATTATCTGAACTTGTTTCAGATAACGCGACCTAATTCTAGATGCGCTTTTAAGTTTTTTAAATGAGCTAAAATTTATAATAAAGTCAGAACAACTATTATTATTGGCCAATTATATTACTGTTGGAAATAAACTCAATGGGAACATCTTTCCTCTAAAATCTCTCCTCGCGGTTGCTTGATCCTGCGCTAAGTTAGCGTTCTGAAAATCTCAAAATTAAGACAGAGTAAAGGACGAAAATAAGCTCATGCTCAGGTACACATATACATATTTCATCGATATAATAAGGATTTCACAATCCGTCAGCGCGCAAAGGCAACTAACTCAAACTGCGATTGAAAACCTATTTAAAACTTAACATAATTATTTAGCAGGATCATGTATGTAAACATTGATTGTACAACTGATGCATCAACGAATGAAACGGCGTATATAATTTATTATGTTAGTCTGAGGCGGTCGGTATCAATGACCAGAATCGATGTGTATGCAATTTTCGCATTCATTTTCGAAATTGATAATGAAGCGAGACTTGGTCAAAAATACGCCCATTGTGGTCAAAAATGCGAGTAATCCTTAAAGAAAATGTGGAATAACTTGAAGTGTTCTTCTTTGCAGGGACAGTACTGATCTTTTTTTATTCTCGCTTCGTTAATTCACTAACTAATAAACTGAGTAATTTTTGCAAAATTTTCTGAAATAAATAGTTATAAAACATCCGCCCCAAGACGAGTCTGCTTTTCCAGTTAAATATTCTTTTCATTAATTTACTTTTTTATTTTATTTCACGATGAACTTTGTTTACTGTTTTGCATTTATAGTTTTCTTTTATTTTTTCCTCTTTTTAAATTTTTGTTTTCAAGTATAGTAAAAATGTATTTAATCTTCTTTTTTTTTTCTTTTTCTTTTTCATCCTGTTTTCTATATATTTCCACTGTTTTTCATTTCATTTTATATGCAATTGTGTCGCTCGCATAGAATACTTAGAATAGTATTAAAAAAAGTTATTCATTTTGTTGTTTGTGTAAAAAGAAAATTCTCTGTTTCTGCATTTCAATTACTATTGTTGTTGTTTTTGTTTGTTGTTTGCTTTTATTATAATTATTGTTATAATTAATACATAACTATATGAAACTGTTTTCTTTGCTTTTAAGTCAATTATTGAAAGACCTGATTACTTTTGGTTTGGTTAATGCCAATTAATTTTTATACTTAGTATTATTATTATTATTATTATTATTATTATTATTTTTTTTTTTTTTCTTGGTTTGCTGTAATACAATCAAATTTCTTTCAAATTTACTTTTTTTTCTTGTTTTTACCTTCGTTATTATTGAAATCATTCTAAAAGCCCTTAATATTTACGTATATACATAGAATGCGATATACATATACGACGTAGTTTATAAATTATATAAATGATTGTTAAAAAGGAAAAAAGGATATATAGTAATCAAATAAGTGAGAAGTTCGTATACGCCTTTAGACGCATCGTCGATATTCACTACCCCTTTTGTTAACTAATTTCGTTCATCATAAAATCGATTGGAATTAGTTTTGCATTTGCAAAACTTGTGTCAAGCTTTAGCATTCAATAGTTAGCCGTCTAACGGGCAGACGGCCAGAGACTAAGAATGTGTATATATCTAAGTTTATCATTTATTAGGCAGATGAACGGACGGACAAACGGGTATTGCTCTTACGCTATGTTGCCTCCCCCCCGCGCCTTCGGCAAGTGATAAATATAAAAACCATATAATAAATAATGAAAAAAGGAAGATCTCTTGTGTTTTGTAATAAATTTATATATATATTTTTATCAATGGTATACAAAGTAGAATATATTGAACATATATACGTAATGTCTGCAACATATGTGCGTGTATGTATACCATAATAATGCTTTTTAGGTTGGCTATAATTAACATCATATGATAAATGCTTTTATTTTCTTTTTTGTTGTTTTAATATTTGTTTGAGTATTATGTGTTTACTTTTTTTTCTTTTACATTAATTAAACATTAATTATTTATGAGCACTCGCGAGCACTAATTCTTTTTTTTCTTTTCAATTATATATTGGATCTTTTTTTTGAAATAAATTTTGCAATCACTTGAATAAGAAATGCATTGTAATCGCTTTCGAAAGGATTTTGAAAATAAAAGTTTATATAAAATACAATTAAATGATACGTGAACTGCTATGTTCATATTAGTGCAGTATCTGTCTACCACAGACATAAAATAAACATTTTTTGGATCACTATTGTTCGCGTAAGGAAAACGTTTAGTTTTCGTTTTTTCAAAGGAATTAAGAATAAATATAGCTGGTTAAGGTTCCTATTTGTTTTACCTTTGGAGAGTAAATTGTTCGTATTCATCGTCTCAATCAAGTATGAGTAGTAAGAATATCCACCACCTCAAGCAAATTGAAAAAAAGAAATCTGAGGGTCTTTTATATATTTTTATATATATATTTTATATAGAAGACGATGGATTCATAATTTTTTTGCTCTAAATTTTTAGATAACTGATAGATATTTTCACAAAAAAAAATTTTAGATCTATACTTGTCAGGTGATGCAAGAATTTGACAAGAGTAGTTTTAAATTCGATTGTTCTCTTATTGTTAGCCGTTTACTTAGCTTGCCTGGAGAAACGCATGCTTCTTCTGAAATTGGATCTGCGTACATACACTTGCTTTAGAGTTTTTTCTAGACGTAGAAGTTTTTTGAGAAAATTTTTGCATTCGTTTCTATCAAATTTCGCAAAAATATCTAAAAAATTTCGATCTGCAGACTGATCTCAAGAAAACATGACGGACAGATGGATAAATGAACAGACAAGCTTGGTGATTCTAGATCAATCAGCATAATGAAAGGTGCTTGTGGATATGGCATACATTCCCACGCCTTCCATCGCCTTATACCGTAAGTGATGTAGGGTATAAGAATATTTTTAAAAAATTATATTCCTACATATACTGACAATGGTCTGTTATAGAATTTTTACTATACAAACTTTTTCGTTCGATTCTGAATCAATCTAAGTTTATTTGTCCATCTGTCTGTTTGGCTGCTTCTTTTTTTATATTCAACCTATGGAGCGTGATTTTTGAGATATTTTAAGGAAAATGGTACACTAACCAAGAACGGACGGACCCATTGAGAACGGTTTCGATAGGTACACTTTTGGGACTATTTCCCGTATAATCCCTTATTTTGAAAAAAAATGGCAATTTTCAAAGTTTCCCTACAAATGTCGCTGGATAATAGTATTTCGACATTCGAAATTGGTATGAAAAATTTTATTCAGCTGGGGCTATTTTTCGTCCCCCTCTCATATAGTCGTTCCTACGAAAGCTACATCTTTATATCGTAAAACGATCTAATTTTCATTATTTCATGGTCGAAATAGTAAATTGATATAGAAATGAACCGTAGCAAATTTCGACTAAATAGATCTATTTTTTTGGATATAATCGCATATATGGTTTCTCAGAAAACGTAAATCCAAATTTCACAGTAAGTTGACATAAAAATTAATTGGACTACATTTCAGCCGCTTAGGTCTATTTTTTGGAACTCATATATAATTTCTTAAGAACCAGAAAACGATTTAACTTTTAACATTGCGTGATGAAAATTGCTCAATAGTTGCAATTTAGCAAAAAAATTAACGGTAGGGAATTTGAATCACATAGATCTATTTTTTCGACCCCAACAAATACAGGCGAGCCTTTGTATGGTGAGAAATTTTTGGGTTTTCTATGATGGAAACATAAAATATATATAATAATAACATTTTTAGAAAGTAAATTAGAAAAAAAAAATTTGGATCGCGTCATATGATACTTTAATCATCCTCAAATATGTTGGCTTCAATAAAAAGTATGCCTTTGCCGAAAAATAATTGTGTAATTTTTGTTATGTTAAAACCAAAACGAGTGAATAATTGCACTAGGCGAAGTAGAGTAGGGTAACTAAGAACCGGCCTTGCCTGACTATAATGTTCTTACTTGCTTCAAAAAAGAAATTGCATTTATTATTCTTATTAAAAAATCTTGTATATAACAGTTGAGATTAAGAATTAATTTTGGGAGAATATCGGAGTTTCACGATTCGTAGCTTATGAAATATGTAAAGAACATTACATCTTACATCTACCCGTTGGGGAGGACGCTTATATGGGTATTTCATATATATCTTGAGTATTTCAGAAATACTTGCCTATGTGTGAATATGATTCCAAATGGCCATGCCAATAGTTCGAACAATAGGAATAGGAATGATTCAGGGTATATATATATGTATATGCACATATACTCGTTTTCACACACAGGAAAATATTTCTGTTAAATTTCAGATTAATACGTTGGAAAACCATTAATGGAAATATGTCCAAATTTTCGCCTATCCTTCCAAATTCACTTTAGTTTTCACGAGTTGAACCTATTCTTCTAAATTGAAAAAGTGATCCCAGTTTTACTCTTTAACCAATCATTACAATGTCAAATGCACACACACACATTAAGCGAGTAAATTTACTACAAACAAATTCTTTAAAGGCTTTTTTTTTGCTTTGAAAGAAAGTAGTCACTATCATCAGTAAAGATTTCTCTTTTAAATTCTATTTAATTATAATACCGTACATGAATTATGTTACGTTGTTTATATCACTTTAAAATAAAATATGTGAAATATACATATATATATATGGTAGGTCCGCAAGTAAATTCGACAAAGTTGCAGTTTTGAAAGCGATGAAATTTCGCATATGTCCGTAGGTCTTCAGCGAAAGCAATCCAACAAGTCATTTTAAACTTGGGATGGGTAGTTTTATCGCGCGTTACTTTACAGATCTGGCTTCTTCATAAATATTTCGTCTCGAAACTGGAAAGACTCTATCGCAACGTAGCCCGTAAGCTGCCCGGTAAATGGCAGAAGACCACACATAATGATAATCGCTACTTCGATTATTAAATTTGCTAACAAGTATGTTTTCACTAAATTTGAATTTTATTAAAAAAATATCGACAATTTACTTGTATATGACATATAGTTTAAAAGCAATATATATATTTATATATACATTGTACTCTCTCTCTCTCTCTCAATGAAAATTTGAATATCCATATAGACGGGTAAGAGACTATGACTAAATGAATTTAGAGTAGATCAGCCAGACTTTTCGGTCAATTACATAAGCTTCCTTATATCCATGCTGTACATGTTGGAATGGAAGATAGATTAACAATAGGTTCGCACGGTATACATTGAACGTAGACATTTAATGTAGACATTTATATATATTTCAAGTTAAATTTTGCGTGCAAGTTAGTAAAGTTTTTCGGGTAATTCCGAGAACTACAGTCCGCATGTATCTACTTTGTCACATTAATGCACGAACAGTTTGACAATTAAGAACTTTTTCTTTTGCTACTAACTGTCCGAGAAACCTTAAACCAATTTGTGAA
Source organism: Glossina fuscipes (assembly GCF_014805625.2). Lineage (NCBI taxonomy): Eukaryota > Metazoa > Arthropoda > Insecta > Diptera > Glossinidae > Glossina > Glossina fuscipes. Next base: position 1,018,011 of record NW_023998433.1, on the reverse strand, counting down.
CTTTCGCGCTTTCAGACACATAGACGTGGTAAATTCGTTTTACTTTTTGTTGCCCGAGCGTGAGAGCATATATTTACTTCATAGTGTTCCGATGCATATTTGCCCCCATTACATTGCGCCGTTACAAATGGTCATTTATTATTAAATATTGAGGTTCAACTAGTTGCTTTCTTCTGTAAGCAATTTTATCTGAGCATAAGAAAGGCGAAGATATTACGTGCTACAGTTTTAACAGAGGCAGCGCCAAGGAGGATCTATAGCCGAGCGGCCGGTTGGTAAATTGTGAACATAGCTTCTTCTAGACAGTGGAGAGTGGAAAAATGCATTTGAATGTCTCCTTAACACTTTCATAATCCATAGTTTTTTTTCGATTTATACATCCGCGCCAAGGGAATATCCGTTAGGTTAACACAATATCGTTTTTGATGAACTAATAAAATACTATATCTCCTTTACCTTTTTTTGAAAAAAAAAAATTATGATAGAAAATATTTAATTTTTCGTGAAATATACTTTTTATTTAATTTCCACGTGGATTTTTTTCTGTTAAAAAATAGTTTACAATTTATAGAAAAACATTTGTAACTTTTGTGCAAAGCGAAAAACCTCATGCTTGCTCTTGTATATTGGCTCAAGGAATATTGGCAGTCAAATCTTTATTGAAACAACTTACGGTCCAAAATAAAATGTGAGTGCTCTAAAATAATATAAAAAAAAAAAACGAAGACAATAAAACACATAAGGAAATTATATTCGTCTATGTTACATCTACCATCTTTATCTTAAAAAGACTTAAAGAAAAAATTTAACTTCCTTACTCTATAACATTGGATGAGGGTGACTGATTTTTATCATTTTTATAAAATATTCTTGAAAACAATTGTCGTGTGTATGAGCAAAAAATAAATAAATTTTATCAGTAGTCATGGGTACAGAATTGCGTCTCAATTAACACTAGAAGGAATCGTCTTCGTTTTAATTCATTGGCAAGATCAGTATGTATACATTCAATGAAAAAAAGACAAGTATGCGTCAAATGGATATTCGCATACTTCTTGAAATTTTTGTAATAACCGGAACGGACAGTACCTTTCTGTAGATTTAATATATCCTTATGTGGGGTTCGTGAAACTCTTTTTCGGCATTATAAAGCTCTTGACTCCAGTTTTGAGTTTTCGATGAAGGAGATAATTATCGATATTTGGTAAGCATTCGTATATACGTATAATGTGTTCACTGGAAAATTTTTTCATAAGCATATATGTGAGATTTCAAGTCCTGCAGACTCAACTTAAAATGTTCTCCTCATAAAAATAAAAATTTATTGAAAGTTTTAAAAAAAAACAAAAATTTTGCATTTGAAATGAACAAAAGATGCTTTTAGTACCCATCATCAGTTTCTATACAATATTTAAGCAAAACGTTTAGATTGTGTATTGTATATACTACAAAGAATGCCTGTGTGCGATTTGGTAGAACTTTGCAGACAATTATCCGAAGTAAAAGTAATACTTACATACATTGCCTTCTATATAGATATGAAATAGTTGCGAATGCCTTAGTGAGCAACGATAATCAAATTAAAGGATATTGCAACATTTTCTGCAAAATACGAATTAATAAAATCTCATGAACTTCGGGTATATCTGTCATCAAAAACATTAGCAGCGCTGTTAATTAACAGGCATTTGACTGCTTGCTCTCTCATTGTCATCACTTGATGCAAACCTTCGAATAAAAATCCATGAGGTCGCTAGAAAATTGAATTTCTCGAATTCAATTATTCATAATTATGTGAAGTCCTTTGATGTTTTACTTTGAGCAAAAAAACGAGATGATTTTCCGAAGAACCCAACCATAATCGACTTGAACATTACTGAAAACGGCATTGCCATCCTAAGAAAACGTTCAATTTTCATTACACTGAATGGACTTAAGGCTAAGGAATTCCTTTTCATTTTATGATTTATACGATTTACGTGCTCTCTATTAATTAAATTAATAGATTGATTCCCGTTTGATATTCCGACGTTCGAAGAAGACAGAAGAAGAATTTTTAATTGCCCCTTTTGTGAGTAGTAAGAAAGTCAAGTGTGGGAATTTATAGGAATAGCAAAATAAATTGTTATGATTGAAATATGAACTTAAATAATTTCAAATTAAAAATTAAAGTAATCCGTATATAAAAATGAAACATATGCAAAAATATTTTTATTTATTATTTTGTTGGTATATTTGTAATTATTACTAAAGTTTTCAATTAAAAATTAAGAAAAAAAAAAAATCATGTCTTTTAACAAATACAGAAGTGAATGTAATGGTTTTTGTTTTTTTTCGATTTAAAATTTGTTAAAAGAAAACTTCTTTTCCATATAATCAACTGTATCAATCTTTGTTTTATGATCATTTTTTTTTTTTTATTTATTTATTTTTATAATTTTTTTTTTTTGATTTGGAATAATAGGAGGCGAACGGTTTGTTTAGTTTAAAGTTTATAACTAATTCATAAGATAAAATTTATTAATTAAAAATTGACTAAAAACTTTGTTATTAATATAAATAATTAAATCAACATAAATTTAAAAATAATTTGTGTTCTTAAAGCACAAGAAAATATATAAATTTTATTTTTTTTTTTAATATATAAACTGTCGGAAAATAATTAACGAAACCAATCGCGAGTAATTCTCTAAAAACGGCTAAAAATCATAAAGACGACCATTATTATCATCGACATCATACATCGACCAGAATACAAATATAAAATATATTAATAGAGACAAAAACAAAATCCATAAAAGTTATATCCGAATATTTTATATTAAGAATTGAAAAAATAGTAGAAGTGAAACAGTTTTAAAAATATTACAAATTACTAACTGAGTACAAATTGAAAGCTTATTTATTTACTTAAGAGTTTATTTTAATGAAAATTTTGGCGTTCTTATACCGATTGACATTTCAGAAATAAAATCAAAATAACCCTGGCCTTGAAAGGGAGTTTTTCAAAAGCAGAATTTCATACTTGGTTGCCTTTGCATATATGTAATTTCTCAAGTCATGTAGTCTTCATCTGTGGTTATAAAAATCTTTGAAAAAAATTAATCCGAATCGGAAATGGTACGTTTTCTCTATTAGCTCTTTTTCCTCGAAATCGCTCTATAGTGGCTACAACTTAACGTTAATGGTTTTTCTCTTTTTTTTTTTTGAATTTATTAAAAACATTTTTTACAATGCATGCATTGAAAGGTATTGTTTATTTGCAAAAGAAGTTGAATTTTTTTTTAAATAAAAGTTTCCCTTTAAAATAAACCAATGCCGCATGTTACGCAAACAACAACAATAGCAATAAAAAAAAGAGAAAAAAGGAAGAAGCTTTTAGAAATATATTTATTGCCTACAAATATATTGACGAAGATTTGTTTTCCTCAAATCGTAGGGTCATAAGAGCAACAGCAAACAAATGAACAGATTGATACTCTACGCCGTTTTCAAAGCGTATTCGTTATGCCACCCTCGATTAAGTCGTATTATGCGGGTTCCTTATATTTATGTACAAGGATCGCAGCTGTTTTTTCTGTTTCCAAAACTGAAAAAGCGAAGTTTTGTCACGTTAAAGGGTATGAAGGCCGCGTCAATGGAAGAGCTTAAGGCCATAGCAAAAAACGCAAATCGGAAGTGCTTCGAAGATGGAAAAAAACGCTGTTACACATGTATTATCTTGAATGAGATTTATTTTAAAGGGGACAAAATAGACATTGATGAATAAATAAATGTTTTTCGAGAAAAATAAAAAGGCGTGTTTTTTCTTTTTAAAACAGGCATTTCAAGTTTTGGTACTCTTGCGGTTATGATCTTCCTCAAGAATGTTAAGGTCATTTTTGAATTTTCCTATTCCTTAAAATCAAGAGAGAACGCTTTGCTTCCCTAAGCTTTTGCAGTGGTTAAGGGGCGATATCGCTGCAAATTTTTTAAGAAAAAAAAAAAAACATTTTTTTATTGACTCACTAGATATAATACTTTTTCAAAAAAAAAATTCAACGAAAATCATTTCATTTCTTGAAATAAATTTTTTTCTTAAAATTATGCCCTTTTCTCCAAACATAAAAAACGCTCCAAAAAGGCTTGTTTTTTTTTTTAATGTGGCCAATAACTCAGGAGATGCCCCCTATTAGTGTAATATCGCGATGGTCAGAAAGAAGTGAGAGAAAAGAAACAGGCAAGAAGATTGTACACCGCAGCTTTGTGGGTGTGTGACCAATGGGTAAATGTTATGCATTCACTGATTGAACACTTACAACAGCCACGAGCGAAACCTGAGAACATTGATTTGGTAATTGCGGCTTCTATCACTCGGCTGCTCATATGGATAAATTGGGTCAAGTGAATATCTGTTAGGAATTTGCAACCAAATGCTTTTGCTGTTGATTTCTTACTTCTCCTGTACACTAATAGAGACGGTGTAGGGGTTCACTGGAAGATGAGTTATTTACTCAGGAAAGCTAATTACTACCAAGGAAATTTTAACCAAAAACCAGCTGGTAACTGGTTACGCAAAAATACGTGGAGGTAGTAGTTAGTGAGTGCATGGTAGTTCGCCCGCGCCATATCAGTGCAATGCCCGAAGCTTAAATATCTCGATGAAGGGTAGTCCGGTTTTTAGCTAACCGGGATTGTATGATTAATCCGAAGGCAAGAGTGGTCTGACTCTGTTTCAGCCACGTAAAGTATGCTTAAGGCTTTCTAGTTTAAACTGGGAGCCACGGGGGTCAGTAGCCCGCTCACAATAGCCATGTATGCCTGCGGGTAAACGATGGAATTAAAATTAAAAGTTGTAAATAAAATTTTAAAAGGGATTTGACGGCAGGCTTTGGTGGTAATTGATCAACAAGGCTTTGTAAAAACTACGGTGGAACGAGTCTATTCCCTTGAACGCATTGAAGTTGATCAATTTGTGAGCCCTGACTTCTTGGGTACGCCCCTTCGGGGAGTATTCGTGGTGGTTGTGGTTTTCACTCGTTCCAAGCCAAAGGGGAGCAAATCTAGGTGCGGATAGGCCTCAACACTGACCAGACTGGGTTTATTGAGCCATACACAATAAACAATCTGGACTCTGGTGCTGTTTAGGCCCGTAGTTTATAGGGATTGTCTAACGCGCCAGGGGGCGTGGATTACGCTTAAATAACCCCGTGGCTTGGGCCACCGTGGGGTTAAACCATCAGGCATGTCGCAATCACTGTACACTAATAGATGTCTTTAGTAAGTATTTCTATTCATTTAAAAGCATTTCCAAATAAAAATATTGATAGGAGCCTGAAACCGATTAGAACAAACGATATGCAAATTATGCGGTTCTGTTTTTGACAGATGAAGCACTTTCGCGCAAAAAATCGTCGAAGAAGGTGAGTGATAAAGAATATTTGAATATGAAAGAACATATGGTACGGGGGTCGCAGACTAATGCAACAAAATAATACAAAATTTATTGTGGTAAAAAAATATGCCTGTAAGAGATGTGAAATACGCTTACAAAAGGAACTCCTCCAAATTTTTATTGTTGTCATTTGAATTTTTACTGATATATAGGAAATAACATTTTCTATCGCGATCCGCATTTCGTATTTTCGATATGTTAACATTTTTCGAAAATAACGTTGCTGTTTAATGTGAGTTTAATAATATCTCCGAACATCATTATTCTGCGAACTTTCCTTCCATCCCGAGAAAACTTGTCAAAGATACACTCTTTTCTTGTAAATTTTATGAAACATTTTTTTTCGTTATTATATATATATATTTTTATATTAATGATATTATTGCGGGCGTGGAAAAATTTTCGAGAGTCTAAAAATTTGATCTTTTGAATATAGTTGCACGCAATATTATACGTGCACTTGAAAATTTACACGCTACTACACGCTACTTGCAGTTTTATTATAAAAATGTTCACTTTTCTTTCATTCGAATGTTATAGAATATCTTTGAAATCTAAAGAAAAGCACTTGGAGAATTTTCGATAAATTAATTTATTAATAAAGGATTGAAAATTGAACTTCTCCACTCGAATATCGTTTAATCACATTACTAATCAATATTTTTAAAAACCCTTACGTATTTCTTTAGCTATAGGCATGCATGTTAAGTGAAATTCTTTCATTGATTCAAAATTATGCCAGCTATACTGCTTGTCTCGGAGCCCGCTTACATTAGGGATGTTTTGCGAACTAGTTTCCGGTTTTGTCATTTTTTTAAGTTTTTCTAAAATAATTTATTCTTTCAAAATCATTTAAATGCTTAATACTCTATTGCCTTTTTGTTTCCATGAAAGAAAAAATTGTCAAAAAAGTTCTTTTTTCCGCCGTTTATAGTGGCCCAATTTCTTAAGTAAAAGTGAAGACGTCGTGGAATATACATTTTGCCCTAAAATTCACGAGAGATTTTTAGTTTGCGTTACTTGTGTAGCAAACTGTGAAGAGATTGATTTCAAAAATTTGGGAAAACTTGATCAATTAGAAAAGAGTTGCCGTAGGTGAAAGGTAAAACTGTATAAAGGCGTTTTCATTATTTTCAGGCGTTTCAAATTCAGGTTAAATATTGAAAGATAACACGATGCCGAAGTTTAGTTTAATTTTTGTTTAGAACAATAAATTTCCGGTTTTTTCTTTGTTTTTTTTTTAAACGCTATAGACAAAGGAAAAATTATGATATTAAGCGTCACACCTTCAATTTACCCTTCAACTGATGAGTGCTTAACAAGAGCCACTATAAATAGTGAAACATATCTATCTATAAACAGAGGTAAGACTTTGTATTAAAAAGAAGAAAAGAAATTAACCGTAAAAGTTACGCTTGATGTTCGGGTCTTCAAAGCAATGAGTATAAGGGCGCTGTTGCACGGAATTGAAATTCCCTTTCTTATAAATGAATTAAATAAATTGGATTGCAAATTAAAGAATTTTTCACTTTCGCATTCAGATCAAGTTTTACGAAGAATTTTTTTAAAAACTTTTCTTTAGTTTAAAATTTTTTACATCTTTAGGCACTTCAATAAGCGAAAGATAAAAGAACTTTTCTGTTTTGTTCAAACGTCGCGTTTTGAAGAAGGCATTAAAATTCGAATGTAAAAATGTTTACTTCAATGTGCGTTACGTTTTAACAGAATTTAGAAGGGGAAAAAGATTTGCTTTTGCAATTATATGAAAATCTATTAAAGACCAATCACGTTTTTCATTCGTTTCTTTTACGAATATTGGGTGCTGCGGGATTGCGGGTTTGCCCAAATATTAAAAAAAATTTAGAGAGTCTTTTAAAAAGTTTGTAACATCGTGTGTGAGTGCTCGCTTTAATTTTAATTCAAGTTTTTCTATACGAAATGCAAGTCTTGCCCAACTTGTAGCTTTTAGGCTGAGAAAATGCCTTTCTCAGTATTTATTAATTAAGCCAAAAACTAAAAAGAAAAGCAGAATAAAGATCATTTGTTTGTTCTTCGCACGCTTTTGGTTTTAAATGAACTAGGAAATTCTTTAAATTTATTACATTGTGTACCCACTATACGCTGCTCAATATTCTTTACCGAACTCTTTAATGTATTATTCTCATTAACACTTGCGTTTGCTTCTTGCATTTACACAATGCGTTTATAAGTGTGTGTATGTGTGTTTGTGTGTGTGTGTGTGTGTGTGTGTGTGTGTGTGTGTGTGTGTGTCTCCGTATGTTATGATGCTGTTGAAATCCCAAAATCGAACTTATTTAGGTGCATTTCCTTTACGGTAAGTAAATGTACTTGAGTTGATTTTCCTTCTTCTTTTTCAATGAGTAGTTACCTTCCTTTTTTTACTACTTGAATTCTTCAATTTCTTTTTTTTTCGATAAATATTTTTTCAAAGAATTTTTTCTATTTTATGTTTTTTTTCCTTTTTTTGGTTTAATTTTTCCTTTGCTGCTGTTTTAATCCTCCTTGTGAATGTTTTGCTCTTCTTCTTGTTTTAGTGCTTATTCTTTAAATGTTGACTTTTTTTGTTGTGGTTTTTTTCTTTTTATTCTAATAATTTTCGTTTTTATTTTTTATAATAATAAGATTTTGTTGCATAATTTTTTGTTGTGTATGGAGTTTTTGTAAAGTTATTATTATTATTATTTATATTAAAACGCTGCCATTGCAATTGTCATGGCCTATGGAACCTGTAAGTGCAAAGTACAAAAAATAAAAAATGTTAATAAAGGCACTAAATAAAATAAATGAATGAATGAATGAATGAATGAATGAATGAGAAATTATTATAAATAAAAGCAATTGAAGAAAACGATGTATAAATTAAGTGATAAAGAAACGGCAGCCGATACCTGGTTAAATGTCGACTGCCTTCATGCACTGCCATTTCGGATGATTTGAACTCGTTCAGTTCCTTACGTATGGCAGCCTTGTCTTTCGGCGTCAGTCTTGTCCATGGCTTATCAGCTCGGCGATCATAATCATGAGCTTGAGTCACTTCGATATAATCATTGAAACGTATTATCTTTTTCTCTTTCAACTCCTCGACGGTGGGTCGAAAACTTAATTTACGCAATAAATATGATTTCTTCTCCTCTTTTTGCTTTTTCTCTTCGGCGGGTGTTTGTGCTGCATGGTAAAAAAAAGGCAACGAAAAATCGAAAAATTTCTTATTTAAGAAATGAATTTAAGCCGATATTAACTCTAACGTACTCTTTAATATATTGCGTTCCACCAACTCTTCGGCGGTGGGCCGCATGGACAAACGTCTTATCAGTCGTGCTCCAATTGCTTCTTTTGTTTCCTTTAATTCATTATCCGTCACCTGATGCAGTATATTACGATTAATTAAATCTTGCTTATCGGGACGTAATTGCAATTTTAATGATAACGATTCTTTCCGTGCTATTTTAGCTTGTCTGGTGTTATCATCGTCACGATATAATATACGGCCGCCATCTTCATCGCTATCACTGCTACTTTCACGTATCACAAATGGCCGCGTGTTCTCTTTATTCTCCATCGTGCAGGGCAAATTGATGTTAAACATTTGCTGCCTACTATTAAAGTAAATTACAAAAAGAAATAAAAAAAAAAAAAAATCAAAACATAAAATATAAAACAAGAAAATCATTACAAATAATTTATATGTATAAATATTTTATAGCGATTAAAATTATGATAATCGTTACGTACGTATATATTCATGTTTTTTTTTTTTTTTTTTTTACAAACAAATCCACAGAACATTCCAATATATGTAAATATGAAAAATGAAAAATGTATGCGTTTTATAGCAATTTATAGCAATTTATAGCAATACGAGACGGTGATGATGTAGAGTTAAAGGCGCATAAACAGGCATAAGTGAATCCTAATAAAATTTATAGAAAACTTTTTGTATTAAAGATAAGAATTTTTAACAAATATTCTTGATGCTTGATTTCATGGACATTGGTATATCATATTATACAAATATTTGTGTTAGATTACAGCTTTTTTTTTTGAAAATTAAAGCATTCCTATCAATCATTTTTGAAAACGCGAAAACACCTCATAAGGTCACGCAAAGAAAGCGTAAAGGAAAAGAATCGTAGGCGGAAGTGAGTGTAAGGAAATCGTTTCAAAAATTTCGTTGCGTTGATTTGAAACGCTTCGAATTTGTTTATAGTTACTAGTAACTATTGATGTTGATAAAATTAAGGCTTTTAATGTAAAGTATCGATCAATAATTCCCGGGAATAAAACGAAGGGTCTCTAACAAAAAGTCTATATTACTATTACAAACCACTGATACTCAAACGTCGCCCATCAAAACTTTATATCATTTCCCTTATCAGTTAACGAGTTGTTAAACGGTATCTTTGTTATCTGTAAAACAGTGAAAATATCCGAAATGCCGTTGAAGTCAGCATTGGCTTGATAAGCGTTATGGCAACTCTTCTTCGTCGAAAACAAGGATTTATCGATATTTTGCTGATTTTAAGTAAATATTTGCGAATACCGATCTAAGGGGTGGATAAATTAAATGGTTACAACAAAAAAATATGAGAAATTCTTGAAAATTATTGTTGGTAATTGATAAGTGAAATTGCAAGAATTACTTGATACCCTAAAGGTATCAAAACGCAATGTATTTATTATTTTACCCGAGAAATCTGTTCACGAAATTCGAACCGAGTGTTAGAAGTCAATGGCTACACAACGACAAGAATACAAGAACTGCAGTTTGCGACTACTATCTGTTTGAAAATGTTAGAAGGCTGTTTCAGAGCAAGAGCTTCGAATTTAAATTGTGAAGTCATTGCAAAAACTGAAAAGATTACTTGTCTTAACACATGTTGTTTTAAAAAACTCATCAAAATATTAGAGAAGCGTTCAATTAATTCGTATTGCTATTGAAGAAGACGAGGAAAAATGGGGAAAAATCAGCCATGCCCACCTAATACTATGGACTAGAAATATTTGATTTTTTCCTGCTTTTTAGTCTCTTTTTAGAATAATAAATTTGTGCGAACGTATGCAACATCCAGAGAAGTCGAATCGTAGAAGCTTCTACGAAGCAATTTAACAGAAAAATTACCGGCAGGGGATTAGGACCAGATAGGTCTATTTTTTAGACTCCAACATATATACGAGCTACTATAAAAGGCAAGCCCTTATATTGAGAAATAGTCTAAAGAAAACCGAAAAATAATAAAATGTTAGTAAATGATAGTAACGTAAGTTTGCTAAGTTTGCATCACGTCATGCGATGTTTCGGGCATCATTACGAAAAGTGTGCTTTTGCATGAAAATGAAATAGTTACTGTAGGATATCTAATACCCAGACTTGCCCGACTATAACCTTCTTATTTTATTTATTTATTTATTTATTTGTTTTTAATTAATTTAAATTATTTTATATAAAAACATTGTTTTTTGTATTTATATTTTAAATTCTCCAATCTTCTCTTTAATTTTAAATTGATCAAAAAAGTTTTTAAATTTATTATTATTTTACTTCAAATAACTATTAAAATAATTAATATTTACTTAATAATAACCGAGCAGGTTGTTCCATATTTGAAATTCTTTACAAGTTGTTGTTGACAAATTTGCTGGAAGACGATGATAATGACGAAGGCGACGCCACGACACTGAAGTGAGATTTTCCGTTTGTCTTTTAAATTTTTAGTAAATGCGGGTGTGATGATGAACGATAATGTGCGTAATAGTTTGGTTATATTATATTAACCGCACTTTTCAAATTTGTTCATGTCATTTAGAAAATATGCGCGAAACATTTAAAGTTTTATAATCTCATTGTTTCAATATAGTGAAGCGAATTGTAATTGAAAATTTATGAGATGCAGAACTTTTACATTTTTTTCATAACTCGTAGCTTTTCCGAAATTTCAATACATAAATTGGTTGCCCATATAAAGTGTTAATAAAAATTTTTCGGGAAAGTTTACTAACTATGTACTTTTTTATGGTTCCATAGTACGCATCATAATTTGCACTCTAAATAATGCGGGTAAAGTTAAAGTTACGATATCATTACAATGTGGGCATCGTAAGGTTGAAAACAAAGAATCTGAACATACAAGATATAATTTCGTAGGGAAACGTTCGTAGGATATCGTTCATAGCTGATTTTTCAAACGGATTAGGGTTAAGTAGAGAAAATAGTATTCCTCAAATAAACGCTGAAATTCTATGGAATTATTGAAGTATGTTTTGAAAGGTCAACCTTTTGATTTGAATGTGCGTTACACTTACGCCTAAACGAAGTTGGACAGGCAAAAACGACTTTAGATATTTCAATGTTTAAAATATGTCTTGTACTTGCCAGCCAAATAATTAATTTAATTCGATCACCTTTTAACGACGATATGGAACGAATTTAACCTCAAAATGAAGCGAAGAAATTCTAGAAAAGCTACTTAAATATTTTTAAGATTTTTTCATGAAATATTTAAACGAGTCTCGTCTTTTTCATTCTTTTTATTACGTGTAAAAAGATGCTAACGTCAACGAACAGTCGTATCTTATATCGACTTCGTTAATTTTTCACTCTTGAATCGGTAACACCAATACAAAGTTTTCGGAAAATCAACTTTTTTTTTTTTGTTGAATTAATTGATGCTTTGAACTGTCTAGAATACGGACTGAAAAGAATCTTTTTTTGTAATTTGCTACTTTTTCCAGAAGTTACCATCTGCGTACTATGAGTATTTGCTGGGGAGTTACAAAATAATGGTTTAATTCTTGATTACTAACTTCTCTAATCCGTTGGCACATCTCCGTAGAAAGGGCTTATATATTCATTTAAATACGTTCCTGAACAAAAACACGTTAGCGTAGCTTCATTGAGGCATCTATTAGATGCATATATCAGAAGGAGAGCTATGCGATGCGACGATGCCGTTTTCTACATCATTTCAAAACACGTAAGGTGCACAATTTGCAATTCTGTCCTTCACAGATGAAGGGATATTCGAAAATTTAAGGGCATTTTTGTGGTCTTAACATTGCAAACTAATGATGAAAAGTAAAAAAAAAAAAAAAAAAAAACACGTCTGCAAACACATATCAAAACTTTAAACTCCAAACGGGACTTTTGAAAATTGCAAGCAGCGAAACTTAAAAAAATTCGCACTTTTTTATTCGATCTTTTCTCATATTTTTAAGTTTTTTTATACCCTACACAGTTTGTGATGCAAAGGTATATTAAGTTTGTGTGCATATATGCAACATCCAGAAGGTGTCGAGGAAGACACTTTTTAAGTTTTTTTGAAAACTTGCAAAAAGCCACAAATGGAAATCGAGACGATTTTAAAAAATGCTTACAAGAAGTGGTTGAACGCATTGGCACAATGTGTAAGCGTATGTAAATGTGCGTAATTTTGGGAAAATCCTCTAAATTCGAATCTAAGTAATAATGAAGAAATATATTATTTTTATGTCCTACACAGCAGAAGGACTTAAGATAGATCCATCGTCGTTGACGTGCTTTGGTCGAAGAAGAACACTGTTGAAAATGGTTAGGTTTTTTCAAACAGTTTGCATATAAAGCCTTATTTCGAAAAGCCGTTATCTGAATGATTGTAGGATGATGTAGGGTATTTAATATTTTTCAAATATAATTTTTCGTTTCAAATACTTAAAGATACGCCTAATAATCTAATCAAATATGACTTTGGTCCTATCCCTCGTTCTTTCCGGAAAAAACAACCAAAAAACCCACACTTTTAGACAGTTACAATGGTCTTAGTTTTTAAAGGTTTTTGAAACCACTTGGAAAATTGCTATTATTTGTCTTTAGTGAGCATATTAAAATATTTTGAAGAAGTAATGCCTAAAAAAATTAAATGCATATTTGTAGCAATAAATTCAAATTTTTTCTTAAAAGTTATTTGAATGAGAGGGAGAAGAAGTAGAGCTTCTTTTATAAGTTTTCGACTACACCAGAGACAAAATTGTTACCTAGTAATAAAACTTGCTTTTTGGGGCTCTCAAACTAAAAGTATTGTTTCTTATTTTGAACGAAATTTGTTACACCTTCTTTTCTGCAATGATTCTTCTTTAAAACAGAAAAAAGTTCTTCTTAACAACTGCAACAAATGTTGAAGGGTGAATTGTTTAGTATCCATATTTTTATGCTTTTCTATTGCCAAAAAAAAAGAAAAAATAAAAATAAAAAAAGCCAACTTTTAAATGTTATGTAATCACTTAAAATTTCGTCATCTCTCATCACGTAAGACAGCAACTTGATATATTGTTTAAAATCTCTGGTAAATCAACTAAATACAATAAGTAAATTAAATTGAGTTGCAAACAACTTTTGTATTTTATTAGAATGCGTTTCAAGCGTAAAAATGACAAAGAAAACAGAGTCACAACAACGAAAATAGCAACAAGAAGAAAGAGAGATTTAAGAAACTTTCGAATTCAATGAAATAATTCTTTGTTTTCTTTTTTTTACCGAAATATACATACAACCAAATGCATAAATAAAATAAAAAAATGATAATAAAAAAAAAAAGAAACATTAGGCAATGAGATCGCTATTCTATTAGTAATAAACTAAATGAATTTCAGAAAAGTTAATATAATATCAACTTTCAATGCTTATATATCATATATATTGTTTGTTACACACAATTTTCACAAATATGAAATATATTACATATATTTCACATAGAACACATAAAAATTGTACATACTACTATATACGTAACTACACTCATGGGAAAGCTTTATACGCAAACATACACCTATAGAAGAAACCGAACTGAACGGAAGTTTTTCTTAAGAGGAGATATAGAGTGACAGAGTTTTTTTTTTACATATATACATAAAAAACAAGGATATTGCATATACACATCCATATGTGTTTTTATACTGATTTGCGGTTATTACTTCATAGAAATTTTTCATGAATAAACATGAACGCAAACAAGCGCGCCTACACGCATTCTTATTCACTTGCAAATCTATAGCTTTATCTCATCGATATTATGACAGGATATTTAGGTGAGGAAAATATACATATTCAGTGGTGTGTGCACTTGTTATTTTCTTTCTTTCTTTCTTTCTTTCTTTCTCTCTCTCTCTCTCTCTCTCTCACTCACGCTAATGCAAATACAAGAAAAGAGAAAGACAATTCTTTCCGTATACACATGTTGTATTAAATAATATTTTTTTTTTTTTTTAATTTTGATACATGAAGGCCTTAAACTATTGAAGTACCTTTCATTTCAATAGTGTTCATCAATTGAGCTGTTTCGATTTCTTTGATTTAAGTTTTGAGAAGCTAAGAGAAGGTGTTCTTCTTTCACAATCTCCAAAGAATAATTTCTATTTCTGTTCTTTATTTTTCGCAATTTTTTTCTCAGTGTAAAAATCATAAAAAGCTATTCTCAAAGAAAATCATTGTATGGCAATTAGAGGTTTTTGAAAGAAGGAAAAAGGTCTATAATTTTGTTCATGCATAATTTTTATCGATAATCCAGAGCCTTGGGTAAATTAACTATATCACATTTGCCTACACACCTACCTACACTTGAGAAACGTATCGATTTGTCTAGCGTAGGAGGCATTATTAGGTCGTCATTATTAGGAACGGTATGGTAAGCGACACGACATTACTTACTTGTGCAAAGAGATGTATTATTATATGTATCTTACAGGACGAAAAATATGCGTTTTTAATATTTCTCGAGACAGACTGGCGAAAAATATCATTATATTTGTATAAATACTCGAGATAACAATGAGGTTACATTTTAAGGGGTAAGATCGATGTAAATTTTTACAACGCAGGGGAAAATTTAATTAACTGGAAGAAATTATTATCTGAAAATTTTGGGCATTACTTCAACCGTTCGAAGATGACTGCCTAAGTCCTGGCTAGAAAAATGCAACTGGGAAAATCCCCTATATGTTGATTTCTAACTTTTCTTGTGTGACGTATCAGTTAGTTACTGTTCTGTGGATAATGCGAATTGCGATCTGAAAGATCTATTGCATTCGCCGATGCTCCTCGCCTGGCAGTTTTAGAATTTTTATGAATCCCACCATCTTCTTTGGCTCGGAGCACGAAGCAGTGCCTTGTGCAGTTAGAAAGTGTTCGCCAAACGTCAGATGCCTGATTTGGTAGACAGCCCCGTATTTGTATAGGATATGATGCAACGTTTCATTCGTCCCTTGGCAGGATCTGAGTCGGTATCGGAGATATCTGTTTTTTAGGTCATAGAAATATTTTATTCAAAATAGGCCAAATTGGCCAGAGCAGAAGTCTACAGTCGAGCATAAATTGAACACAGTTTCGTTTTTCTTAACAAAAATGTTGGATTTTTATGGTTGAAATTTTCCACACTCATTACGTGCAAAAATTGAAAAAATCAGCCCAAACAAAATTACAAGCGATTAAATGACCTTTTCTTCACTCTGTTAATATTTTATGCTTATTGATTGTAAAGCAAACAAGGCAGAATGTTTAAACCTATTTTGTAAATTCCTCTAGAAGATATATTGTCTGCCCAAAAATGGGTTAATTCTAAAATGAATATGACAGACACCGCGACCTGGTGGATTTTCTTAACGATACCAGCGAGATGGGTATCAAATAAACGAACTTGGAGAGTAGAATGCAAAAGCACAGTTGTAGGTATGAGAGATCTTAGCGAGAAAATTATGCAAAGAAATTTTGTGAATCCATTTCCGTATACAATACCCTACCTTGAAAATTTTTGGCTTTTCACACAGTTGACGAGAAATGCCGGTGCAGAAAATGCATTTATTCGAACGCAGGCACATGTTAAAAAAAGTATATGTTTATGCTATTTAAAAAAAGATCATTGCATATATGGTTTTATATCGAGCTTGGCAAATGTATGTAAACATTGATGAGCACTTTGGCATAAATTTTAATAATATCGTATGACAGGGTATAGGATACGAGGAAAAACTTTCTATTACCTTACGTTAACAGCTGACGTTGCTTATATCATTATCACGTTGGTAATAATAAAAAAAATTTCATAAAATAAATGTTTCATCTAAGGTTAAAGTTATTGATGCTTTATTGCACTACTTTATGTATTCAAAGTAAATGTAACGTAATATCATGTCATCATATTTCATCATATCATTTGGCATATGCGGAAAAAATATTCGGATTTCGCTTTATTATAATATATTGTTTTACTTCCCAGGATAAGTATTTTCATTTTGAATTTTACTGTCCATCCGTGAAATAATTATATCAAATATGATTAGCTTTAAAATCAATATTTTTACTAAAAAGTTCCTACAAAATATTCAACTTCAATTAATAATAATAATCAATTAATAATAATAATAAATATAAATAATATAAATATATACAGAGATCGTCACGCAAGGGGAACAAGTATGATCTCAAAATTTGGTTCTTTGAACGCTTGTTGGAGAATCCCAAAACATCCCTGTTGCTGGTTTACGAGGGAAAGAGTAATAGGTATGATGACGATGGTGCCGAATAAGACAATTTATTGGGAAATCTACTAATTCTCTTAGTTAAACTAAGCGCAAGTTTAACTATTACTTTTCAGTCATATATAGTCCACTAATGTCATAAAAATATACCATATAGACAATAGTAATTATCTCTGTTTGCATTTTCAGTGCAGCTTGCTTGCTTGCTTTTTCTGGTATCAGTAATTACTCTTAATTCTAGTGATAGCATTTATCATTGAAACTTTGACTTGAAACAGCAGCAGCATTAAATTAAAACTCATCACGCCATTAATAATATCAGCACTACCAGTAATGTAATATACTGTCGTAATGTAGGTTAGCAAGAAACTTTATGTATTTATATTTATATGATATGCTTTATGCCTGTTCGCCTACTGGCCTGCTGCTGTTGTGCTGTTGTGCGTATGTTCTTCTAGTAAATGGAGTCTTAGGTGAAAGAATGAATTTATGAAAAGCTATTAATTAAAGTTATGAAAACTAATGAAGTTAAATTAAGTAGCAAATTGGAAAATGACCAGATTGATCACACAGTTCCCTCTCCGGGATCCCAAATGGAAACCAGAATCTCTAAACAAAGAACTCTTCGCTCGTATATTGGAAGAAGCAGAACCCAGAAACTCGGCTCAACGTTCCGTTGCGGAGGTTATAGTACGGATTATAAAAGCCTGGGAGGGCTCAATGACAAGACGTTGCTTCTATAAAAGCAAGGAGCCAGTATACTGGTGGACAGACGAGCTAGCCGAACTAAGTGCTCAATGTGACAGAGCGAGACGTGTCTACCAAAGATCGCGAGGGACTAGTGCTTATCTCAGCCACCAAGAAGAATTCAAACTCTACAATACAATAAAGGTGGTTACGAATATTGCAGCAGAAGCGATAAAAGGAACACGCTGGATGGAAGGCAACAAAAATTATTGCTTAGTAATAGCATTAGACATTGAAAATGCATTCAACTTAGCAAACTGCTATTGTGTCATAGCCGCCCTACAGGAAAGAAGAGTCCCACCGCATCTTATAAATATAGTGGCTAGTTATTATACTGGCAGGAATCTTCGATACGTTACGGATAAAGGGTGCAGAGAAAGGCTGATCACTGGAGGGGTACCTCAGGGATCAGTCCTAGGTCCTACATTGTGGGACCAAATGTACGACGATATCCTAAAACTACCTCTCCCAAAGAGAGCATCCATCGTGGGTTTTGCTGACGATGTAGCGATAACTATCGTGGCAAAAACTTTGGAGGGAATTACCACTATAGCGAATAAATCCGCCGACATGATTAAGAGGTGGCTGCGGTCAGTGGATTTAGATCTAGAGAAAGAAAAAACAGAAGCGGTATTAATATCCTCTAGGAAGAAGATTGAGGAAGTGACTATCCAAGTGGGAGATACGAGGATACAGTCACAAGAAGCCATAATATACCTAGGAGTGATGATCGACTGCAGACTTTCGTTTAAACGGCATCTCCAATACACGAGCGAAAAGGCAGCGAAGGTAGCAAAGTCGCTGGCGCGCTTACTGCCAAACTTACGGGGCCGTAGGCAAGACCGTAGAAAGCTGATCGCAGAAGTAGTAATTGCGACAATAATGTATGGTTCTTTGGTGTGGAAAAAGGCTTGTTATACCGTCATGCACGGGAGACATCGAATCAGCATAAAGCCTATGCGCTCTAAAGGTGTGCACCGCATATCGGACGGTGTCGGAAGAAGCGGCCTTGGTTATCGCTGGTATTATACCAATCGACTTGCGAGCTAAAGAAGGTATGTATAAGGCTGAATTCTACAGATTGTCGGCTGAAGCGGCTAAGCAGCGAGCAAAACAGCGATTGGTGGAAGATTGGCAGGAGCGCTGGAGCAGAGCGAGTAAGGGTAGATGGACGCACCGGCTCATACCAGATTTGCGGCCCTGGGTGAATAGGCAACATGGTGAGGTTGACTTTTATTTGACACAGCTAATTAGCGAGCATGGTTGCTATAGATTATAGGTTTAAAATAGACTAATTCTAACTAATTCTGTAGTTCTTGTGAGTGCATCGAACACGCTGAACATGTTTTCTTTGTCTGTCCGAAATACCATCACGAAAGACAGAGACTGCAGAAGGAAATTGGAGTGTTGCGTCTGTTGGTGGTAGGAATGTTCGCCGCAAACATTATGAGACAACAAAGACACGAAGGCTTTTAAGTAGTGCTTAAACGGTTACGCTTCCTGTGAAGGTACACCTAAACGGTCGTGCCACAGAGTAGGGAATAGGAGGAGCGGTTTTATAATGCATAGAAGCAAGTTTCAGGAGCCCCATACAGTATAGAAGTTCTTAGTCAATTTCAAATTCGTGATGTACCTAAGCATGTTCATTCGTTCACTTGTCCGTCTGTTCGTCTGAGCGACTGCGTACCATCTGTGATACACATTCTCCCGTTCGCAAAAATTATGATATTGTCTAGAAACTTGCAAAAAAATTTCAAAATGATACAAAACTTTTCGAGGAACATGTCTACAACGTGCACACACCTACGTTACAAACACTGTCAACACCTTTGCTTTAACTGTTATTTATTTCTTACTTAGAAAGTACAACACAAACACCATATAAATATCCACTTTTACTCTGAAAGTAGAAAAAACTGACCGCGCCTATTTAATATCAAAGAGTATCAAAATTTAGTCCTTTTCCTTGTTTTAGAATCCGAATGATGCGTACAAAAGCATCGGTCACGAGTGAATATCATTTTCTTGCTTGTTTTTTTCATATTCTCCATATGAGTATTGCTCTCATGATAAGTTGAAAGAGAATGTTTTAATAAATTGTTGTGGGAAATTTGCATAAATTAAATTTTCAAAAAATAAAGCTTATGTGAATAAAATTCCAAAGCACATTTTTAACTGGTGTGAAAAGCGCGATTTTAACATAATTTCCGCGATTTGACTTAAAGTCGAGTTAAAATCAACTTTTTGCTAACTTTCTCATCGCGGAGATGGGAATCGGTAGTTAAAAAAAATTATAAGTTAAAGCCGATAACCTTAGTGCTTTAAGACATTAGCCTTAGAATTTATTTCCTTGGCTAAACTAATAACAATAATAATAAATATATATACTAATGTTACGAAAATCACAAATCTAGTTTCATTCCAACTAATTAATTATCTAAACAAATAATAATGATAATAATAAAAACAAAAAGTTCTTTCTTTTTTTAATATTATATCCAAAAATAGGCAAGAAAAAATTTTCAAGCTTGAATATTCAAAAAGAATATTGAGATTTCTTCCTTTGTTAATACTTTCGTATGCAAAATTAAAGAAAGCGGTTTTGTCCTACTACGCAATTACATATATATGCGGGCGAGCGAGTTTATGTGTATGTAAATGAAGCAAATGTGTATATTGTCTGTTCAGAATCTCAAGTAAATTACAGTAAAAAGCACAGCAGTCACTGATTTCTAATAAAAATCATTCTATAAAGCATGCAGTAAAAGAGAAATAGGAGTGTGAGTACCAAAGAAAGCTAAATCAGAAAGTGTCTTCTTTTTCTTTTCTTTCCTTGTCGTAAAAATAAGAGTGAAAGATAACAAAAAAGTATTTTTATAAATTTGTTTTCTTTGTTTCGCAATTCAAGCCGACTGCAATAATGTTGCAGGTGTTTTGTATATTTGATGGTAAAATGAGATAGAGATAAAAAGATAGATAGAAAGAAAGAAACAAAAAAAAGAAAGAAAGTAAAAAAGGAGATAGATAGATAGATAGATAATTAGATAGGTAGATAGATAGATAGATAGATAGATAGATAGATATAGAGAGAGAGAAAGAGAGAGAGATAAAAAGGGTAAACGATAGATAGAAATCTGGAATTATGTTAAAGTGCATATATATATATATATATATATATAGAGAGAGAGAGAGAGAAAGAATAGGAAAAACTAAAACATAAATTTTTTACTTAAACTAAAAAATACATTTAAATTTAATTTTTTTTTTTTAGATAATCTAAAATTATTACCATATTCTAATCCGTGGTCGTAGAATTGGCCTAATTTTGGGGGGTAGAAGGTGGTGGGTTGGGATAGCAAAAAAAAAATAGTTGTAGTTGTTGTAATTTTAATATTAAATGACATTAATTCACATAATAGTTAGTTATTTATCATAAATAGTTTTTTTCAATTAATTGTTTGTATATTGTTTTCAATAGTTTTGAGATTGGAGAGTTTTTTTTTATTGAATTTAGAGGCGTGATGGTGGAGGAGAAGGCCAGAGGGAGGAAGGGGAAGAAAAGAAAATTAAAGAAAAAGTTAAGAAAACTTATTAAAGGTAAGAATTGAAATTAACATCAAATCAGTTGTGAATTTTATGTTATAAAACTACACTAAAATTTTCATCCACAAAAACTCTTTTATTTTTTTTTTATTTAAGTGAAAAGTGTTAAAATATTAAAAAAAAAAAAAAAAAACAAGAAGAGTGAAAAGCAGAGGAGTTTAATATTAAAAAGCTTACTTGAGGGTATAATTGTTAGTGGCATCTTGTCTAACCACTAGCGGGCGTTGACTGGTTGAAGTACTTCCACCGCCGCCACTGTTACCGCTATTGTTGGCTGTATTACTGCTACCCATACCTTGGGACACTGATCCATTTGCATTACTGTGATCTTGTATGGGTGTGGCTGGTGAAGATGACGCAGACACTGTTTGTCCCGGTTTCTTTTTGAGGGCCGACTTTAGAGGAACTGCATTTGGTTTAGGCTCTTTGGCTGGAATTTCCTCAATACGTTGGGTATCAATGTGATTTTGATATTGTTGAAAGCTATAATCAATATCGGAATCATTATCATCATGAGTCGGATCATCATCTGCGATGGAAAGAGAAAAAGAAAAGTTTTCATATACAAATTACCATGCTGCGCTATTTAGTTAAGAAACTAACCGTAATCATCATAGGGTTGATAATCCTTGTCATTAATAGCGCCTGGTCCATGAGCTCGTCCTGCTACTAATGTAGGCGATGGTGTTGAGAACATTGGCGGTGGTGGTATAGGGCCTATTTCCGAAACTGGTATAGGTGGTTCCGGTAGTTCTGTCAACATGACGCCACCCACCATTTTATCATGATGACCCGCTGTAGCGGGGCCGCCGTCATTATATGCTGATGCATTTCCACCACTACCGATTATGCTGCCAGACGTGGAACCAACGTCAGGGTCTATAAAGGAACGAGAATAAAGAAAAATATGAATTACATGTAAATGTTCATAGGCCTTTATTTTCTTCTTTTCTTTTACTTTATATTGTTAATGGAAAATAATTTATTCTTCAGATACAAGTCACGAGTTTGCCGTTATCGTTTGTTTGAATTTTACTCAATGCATACAATTCCATGCAGAAAGTAAAAATCTAAGCACAAAGGCAATTCTTGAGTCACATTTTAGTTTAGGACTTAGGACTTGGATCTCGAAAAGGAAGTGCCACGAGTCCAATGTTTTACATAAAATTTTGGTAGACATGAAGAAATCTTGTTTAGACACGATTAAACTGATCTGCATATTAAGCGCCATCTATTGTTTGCAGTGAAAATTATTTATTTAATTTTGCACGCCACTACGTCAGGGAATGGAGGTATGTTAGATTCATAAACACTTCAGAAGCTCCATCAGATATATATATATATATATATATATATTGATGAAGACAATATCATCAATATAAGATTTTCAGTCGATGTTATATTGAAGATGATTTGCAAGATTGCAAAACACATTTGGTCTTCTTACTCTTAGCTTTTTGGGACAGTCTTTCCATTTTAATTCACAGGGAAGTCATTTAGGCCCGATGCATACAAAAGCGGTTGTTCAACATTTCACTTCTAAAGTATGATTGCGTTGAACATCGCAGCGAAAACCTGTCGCATCGTTCGTCTAATTGTCTCACCACGTTGAGATAGACAAATTTTTAGTGGACGCTTAGATATGAAACTTGAACATAGAGAAGATATCGCCACAAATCCGTTCTCAGTGCTTATAGCAGATATTGATTTAAAATATGGTCTAAATTTTGTTGCTAGGATAAGTTCCAAATTAAAACACAATTAGTAGAATAGTATGTAATTTTCTCAATCGAATCCTCCGAAGGCGAATTTGTTTTCTTGCTTCATCTATTTTTATTGCAGGCGCTTAACTTTTAATTAACTTTAGGAAGTTTTAGATCAATATTTTGCATATCTTGTGTTTTTGCCTATTGTGGGTTGATCATTGTCATGTTCAAACCCTTCCTATCAATTCACTAAAAATATGTATGAAAGTGTTCGGCTTTCTGTCCCGATCTTTTCGATCGTAAGTTCTTCAATGGCATATATAATAAAAAAAACAATCTTATACCGGCGAAGAATTTATAGGATTTGGTCAATCTGTCATGAGGGGTCGATATTCGTTACGTACATTAGACGCTTGCTTACCTTCAAGCTCAAATAGTCTAAACGCCTTATTTTTGAGTAAGTTATACAGCAACTATAGTCCTTATTTTTTTGGATAATAAGACTTGTTGTGAATATCAAAAGATTCACATCCAACTGGATACAAAATTCTTTTTGTTTACGTTTAGTATTGTATATGGATATGTTAAGTTTACATAAGAGAAAATAAAAAAAGTTTATTGCTGGCAAACTACCTAAGCTTACGAAAATAGTCTGTAAAAGTTTAAGCAAGTGTTAAGTTGTATACGTAACATGAATATGTTACGTATATTGTATGTATACATAAAAAATCTAATTTTTTTTTTTTTTTTTTTTTTTTTTTATAATTTACTTTTTTTTTTTTTTTTAAGCTAATAAGACAGTACAGACATTGTTGCATGCATAATAACGAACGGTTCAAACAAGCCAAAAAGTATGTTTTGAAAATAAATTGAAAACTTACAGTGCTCGTAGCAAACATTTACACGACGCGTTAATTTATTTGGGCCCAGTGTATTGGGTCGTTCCAGTTTGGAATTTTGTGTGTGTGAATCATACTGATCACGACTGCTAATAAGCAAATGCGAAGGCTGCAGCGAGCCCTGACAAGGCGGTTGTTCGGTATTAGGCGACAGTGTAACATTACCACCCCCACCAACAACAACACCAATACCACCACCACCATACTGTACATCAGTCTTGTCTTTTCTGGGTTCTGTAAATAAAACAAATAAAATATAAAATATTTAAGAAATCAAATAAATTAGGAGGAACATAAAAGCATTTATAACATTTTCAAGAAAATTATTTTATAAAATTTTTAATAAGAAAAATTTCAAGTTTTAAAATAATATATGGTGGTAGGTAAATTTTAAATGGCTGCGAATGTCGTTATTATAAATTTTAATACAGACTTTTGCGATCTAATTAATTATTACAGAAAATATATGATGATGAAAATTTTGCAAATTAAGTTCCGCGTAAAACTTTTACTAGCGAACTTTTTAAGAAGTACACTTCCTAAAGTAGGCCATCAGAGTAGTTTTTAAATTTGTCCCAAAAGAATGCTATAAAAATTTTTTAGTAATAAAATTTTTTTTTTTCTTTTAAAAAGACCAAATTATTATGTTTCGTAAAGTTCTTAACGACTTCTAACATTTTCAGTAACTTCTTGTGCTATTGTTATTGTACTTGCGAAAAGATTTTTATATTTAACAACGAACAGCTGATGAGGATACAAAATATATTAGTATTATGTGTGTAATATTCGCAAGTAGTCATTGCGAATCATGTAATTATCACTGATTTAGTCGTAATTGCATTTCAGTCTCTCTGTACATCTGTGACGGATTATATATGTCTGTGATTACTTCCATTCTGAATAATTATTAAGTGAAAAGAGAGAAAATACTGTTTGATTGCTTGTTCAAATTTAAAGACCGTAAGCGCAATCAATATACAGCTCCGTCTTGTCTAATAAGTTTTAAGGGTGACGTTAGTGTTACCAGTCTCAAACATCTGTCCTGTTCCTTTCTTACTTTATCATGCTCTATACTTTTATTGGGGATTGCAGAGGTCATAGGTTTGAAAGAAATCATTTTAACTGATATTCAGGGCATTAGCTATCGCAATTTGTTCAAACTTATTACGGATCAGCTTTTCGCATTAATGAATAAGATCTTGTTTTCTTTGTTTTCTACACTAATAAAGAGTTAATGATTGGTCGGAAAAAGTTTCTTTCACTGCTCAATAGTTGGTCAATCTAATTCAATCGGGTTAAATGTTTAGACTTAAAAACAAAGTTTTGTTACCTACAGTCCAGTCCACAAGATAACTTTATCTAGTATCTACGACTCGTGTTTGATTTTTTCCAAAAACAATGCAATACAGCACGTCGCAGTTGATTGTACTGTCCATCGGACAATTTGGTTTAAGACGCATATGCTAGCAATAAAGATATATAGAAAAAAGCGGTTTGTTTTTCGTAAATTACTAGAGAGAACATATACCTTTCTATAAAATTTCTTTACGGGTATTTTCCTTTGAGCTTATGGCCAAGTCAAAAAATTGGCCAGCTCAGGTCAAAATTACTCCCAACATATTATATAGCTGTCTTTGGTTGCTGAAGTGAAATTTTCTAAAATGGACTATAATTTTAAAAACTTTTTAAATGTTTTCGTCTTTTAACAACGGCACATATTATTGTTTATTATCATTAGGGCTTTTATTGCATGGACAACTCTCTCTCTCTCTCTCTCTCTCTCTCCTTGCCTATTAACGTTTGTCGTTCTTACAAGGAAACTTAGCAATTGTATACTAATTGTTATTATAATTATTATTATTATTATTATTTTTAGTTAGCCAGAGAATAAATTCTAAGACTAATCTTAAAAAGCATTAGCATCTAAGGCTTTCGGCTTTTTATGAAAAACTCTACCGTACTTGAGATTTGAACCCACGGCCACTGAGTTGCTCTTCGAGATTCTTGCCTACTAATTGATAATGGATACTGATAAGAACGTTAATGATAAGAAATAAGTTAATTTTTTAACATAACAAAATTTCATTAGTATATTTTACGAGTCGACTTTTATTATATTATATTCAGTACGATTCAAGACCTTAAACATATTGTAAAATAAAGTTTTTTCTTAAGCATTTTTATGATTTAAGCATCATTATGTTAAAATGTATGCTCTTCTACATTGCATTTAAGTACTTATTTGCCCTTTCTAGCCGTTCAAGAAGAAAAGAAAAATGCAGCGGAAGAAGAAGAAAATGAATTATGTTTATGTACAATTTACTTTCGATTCTTCATTAAATTTGTTTGCGGCAAGTAAACGATGGTTGCGATGCATATGCAAAAAAAAAAAAAAAAGTAAGGAATGGCAAGCACGTATAATAACCATTGCTTGCCTTCTTGCTGTCCTTTTCAGCCTTTTTATTCGAAATTGAATTTTTGCTGAATAATATATTAATTTGTATTTGTTCGTAATTAACTGAGAGCTCAATTTGTGCTTAAGCTAAAATCTAGAAAAGGTTTATGCAACAAAGGAAAAAAGTATAAGAGAAATCTAAGAAAAATATTGCAACATAACCCCGTGTTTAGTGATTTTACGTTATTTATTCAACTCCTTTTAAAGTTCATATCACTGAAGTGTGATTTTCAGGATAGTACAGGTTTTATGCACAAAATTAGCAAAGCTATTTATAAATTATTTACATCAACTTGTATTTACAGCGCTTCAATTCTTGTTCGAATCTTGTCTGTTTGAATATTGCAAGTCAAATCACTTGACTTTCGACGAACTTTTGGAAACAGCTTACGAGTGACTCTGCCTTCCACAAATATTCTGCTTATATATCCCTTTCAAACATTACATAAATTCATCGCGCTAATCCGTTTTTCCGCTAAAATTTTTGCCAATTGTTGTGAATCTTTTTGCTAGTCGTCAGTCGCCAGGTGCATGACGCTGGTAACGTGCTATGAATGTGTACCTGTTCTTCTGCTTTCTTTCGAATTTAGTTTCTTAGCAAGTCGACTAATTTT
>NW_023998433.1:968302-990930 GCF_014805625.2 Glossina fuscipes | reverse complement strand
TTTAATGGAGAATAAGACTTTGGTATAAATTTCTAAGCTTAGACGCTTAACTTGTTAATTAATTAATTTAGTAAGTCTTTCACTTACTTACGTAGCCGTATAGCCGCCGCTAATTGGTTAATCAGTTGCCCAGCGGAAGTATCATGTGATGAGAAAGTTATGTGGTTACCACACTGCTATCAAATTACTAAGCCTATGTGAGGCAGTTATTTCAACTGCCTGACTTTATTGAGCAGCACTTCATTATTTTAATGTTTTATTCTTATCAGACCTTTATTTTAAGTATCTCGCATTGGCAATTGACAACTAGAATAATGTACGATTTTAAGCACGAAAAATAATTTTAAAGCGTACGAACAACATATTAAAAATAATTCAAGCTTATTATGAAAATTAACGTTCTTTAACATGAACATTTCGTAAATTTCATGGTTTGTTTGGTGTTGCAAATCATTTAAATGAATGATGAATGAAAAATTCAAAAAAGAATTTGAAGAAACTATTTGTGTCGATGGTGTAAGGACTGACAGATCGAAATGTGCTCGCTTGTTGTGAAATTCCGGGTTTTAGAATCCCTTCATTCATTTATTTATGATTGATTATACTAACTAACTAAGATGCTTGCAGATAAAGTAATGCTTCAAAGATAAAGTAATGCAAGATATTAATGTGTACACAATGGTTAAATTATAAATTAAAATGCATATTTTCTTATATTTGAAGGGTTTGTTTTTTTTATATAAATCGAAATAAAGCTTATATATAATACACTAAGCGACAAACAAAAAGTATAACATTTTAAAATTATTCCCTTAGTCTTTATAAGTGATTGAAAGACACATGGTTGTATGATTCGCAACAAAAAAAAAAAAAAAAAAAAAAAACTTGTTAACATTCGGGTTAAGTGAACCGTATTTGTAATGAAGGCAAGTTCCGAGAATGTTCATCCATCCATTGGGTACTATACATTGTCAGCATTAGGGAAATGGCAATAGCGTGCTGAAATTTGTTATACATATTAGGTTTAGAAGGCATAAAAAAAGATTTTTTTCCGTTCATGTACCTTTCGAAGTATGTACTTTCTTCTATTTCATTTCACACACACTATCGCACATCACTTGCGATAAGTGTAAATTACGTTTGAGCGCGAATGTATGTAACACTAACAAAGGCTTCAGATAGACTCAACTTCTATCTTACCATTCGTTTTATAAATCATTATTTGAAATGATTTATGCGTGGCTGTTCGCCTAATATGTATCTGGATTCAATTTAAAATTTTCTCTATACCGTCCTTCCGCTATTGAGTGTAGGAGTTCATATTTTCCTCAACGTATCATGTATTCAAAATGCGTAGCCTTTCTTTTTTTTAATACACTTTAATAGTTCACGCGCACAGCTCATTCTTCTCAGGGCCTTAGCATTGAATAACCGACCTACATAGAATATTTTTTCAGTTCTACGAAAACTCGACATTTTAAATGTTTCAGCCTAATTTTTTTTGATTTAGACCATAAAAGAGCACCGATGAGGCTAATTTCCCGGCTTGCGGGAACTTTCTAATATTTCGTGTATCATGTTCTAGTCATTGATATTCTTCTTTTCATTCCTACGTGGCTGTGCCAGTCTTCATCTAATATGGATTCAAGGTGTAAAGTCTATTTTAAAAACATTGCACAAAAATTAATTTTAATGAAGTTGCTGTAAATGATATGTTTCATATAGAAGTAGTTGGGGAAATTTCTACGGTCTAAACTTGAACTAAAAACATGATACCAAAAATGTTTATTTTCATTGGAATGAAGTTACAGTATATGGTAAACTGCGATTAGTATTAAGTTATTGAAATTGAAGTTTTCAAATCAATTAATTTCAGGAAATTTTAACATTAAATGGCCATCTGGATCCTGACGCTTACTTGCATCGTTTCAATTTTTCGGGGTCGATAGAAAAGCAGAGTTTGTCTGAACCGTCCATAAAATGAGTTAACGTACAAAAAAACTACTGGCAATTTTGATATTCGCATGATGTTTGTAAAAACAAAGTTGGTGAACATTTGAGTGATTTCATTTTTCATATACGATTTTATTGCATTTATAATACCGAGTGCCGTAAATATATTATTATTTATTTTACATTTTATTTAAAAGAAAATTCAGACGCGTTTTTTCAAAATATCATTCGAAACATCCGAAGCTTCATGCAGAATAAAGTCATTCTACGAAAAGTGTAATTTTCGCAATTTAGACAAAAAAGTCATTGTTTCACGAGCTGTATAACGTATGGCACCTTTTAACTAAAAGTAAACGTCATATCCCTCCATGGTCAAAAAAAAACAATTCAGCAACGTTCAGTAGCGCATCCATTTTTTTATAACGATACAAGCAAATAAGTATGACTTAAATAAACCGCAAGCCCGAAACATGCACAAAAGTGTCGGTCGTTGTGTTTCCTCCTGGATTTTCGAAACATTCAAATGCGACAGTTTTATCTGTGTACATAACTTGACAGATGAGCCCCATCGCGCAAAAGAATTTTGCTGAAAAAATTTGGATTTTATTTATGCATCTAATCAGCATCTAATTAGTGATCGTGTTTGAAAAAGTCTGCTGGTTTTTACTTTTGTTTAATGGCATCATCAGCAACGCAACGAGAGTTGTATCATTTCGAACATGGCTTTATCTTATGCAAATATTCATGCAAAATATTATTTGTCCTGGCTTCAGAAACCGTTAGGGCGTCAGCCAATCCAAGCTAGTTCACTTTTTGGTTCTTCAAAATGCTTTTTTGGCACATTTTTTAATATCTTCTGAAATAACTGCCGACGTCGGTGTCTGTATGACTTTGCTGAAAATTAGCGAGCCAATCACAAATTTGTTCTTTCGAGATGAAAGAGTCGCCATACCATCCTTCAAGTCAATCCCAATTGTGAACGATATTTTTCTCATCAGAAATTAAGGTTTAATAAACGAACGAAGTTTAGATTTTTTGTTCGTATCGCTTCGAAAATACCAATACCAGTAGCATCACTTAAACAACGTCAAGGTGAATAGGTGTCAGACAGGTGGCTTATAGAGTCATGTGTTATGTTGACATTTCAAAAATGGCACGAAATTTCAAACCACATATGTTTTTCATTTATTATGTATGCAGTGATTGTACAGATCTATATCGATAATGGGATAAGTTTTCGTATGCTAGATTTTTTATGTTTTTGTATATATATATCCATTTTGGAAATTAAATAATTTTTGTGCCTTAAATTAATTTAATAAATTTTCTAAGTTTATATAGTTCCTTTTTATTATATATTATTTCGATTGGAGGACAATGACCTATATTATTTCCCTCACCTTGAAATACCATTTACTTATTCTCTTTTTGGATAGATCGTAAATGTTAAATATGTAGTTTAAATATGCAAATAAATATGTAGATAATTTGTGAGAGTGGAAATGATTTACTATGCGTGCTGTCAAATGTCTCTGCTCTGTCTCAGCTCTTAATTATTGTATAGTAAATATATTAGTTTGGGGAAAAAGAAATCCATTATTTTTTCGGTAGATGGCTGCACTGATAGAGTTCTCGTAAAGTATCGATCAAACAATTTCATATATATGCTCGTTGGAAAGGTGACATTTCGCAGTAAAAAAAATTCTTTTGCTGTTTTTTGTTTGGTGCATTCAGTTGTGAGTTACAGCGTGTTAAAAATGGAAGTGAACAAAGAGAAAATTCGGTACATTTTACAGTTTTTCTTTGACAAAGGCGAAAATGCAAGCCAGGCGGCTAAAATTGTGAATGGTGTTTATGGTTCCGATACTGTAACAGCCAATTATGTGCAATTTTGGTTTCGTAGATTCCGTTCAGGAATTTTTGATGTTAAAGATGCACCTCGCACAGGTAGGCCGGTCGTCGAAAATGTCGATAAAACCGGAGAAATGATCGAAGTTGACCGGCATGTTAGCAGTCGTAACATCGTCCAGGAGCTAAAAATCGACCATAAAACAGTTTTAAACCATTTACACAAAGCTGGATTCAAAAAGAAGCTCGATGTTTGGGTGCCACACCAATTAACAGAAAAAAACATGATGGATCGAATTTCCATCTGCGAAGCCTTGGCCAAACGGAATGAGATAGACCCATTTCTTAAACGGATGGTGACTGAAGATGAGAAATGGATCACATACGATAACCCTGTGCGAAAACGATCGTGGTCAAAGAGCGGTGAAGCACCTCAAACGGCCAGGAAGGTTTTGCTATGCATTTGGTGGGACTGGAAGGGGATTATTTATTATGAGTTGCTTCCATATGGCCAAACGCTAAATTCTGATCTCTACTGTCAACAACTGGACCGTTTGAAGATAGCGATTGACCAGAAACGGCCAGAATTGGCCAACAGGAGAGGTGTCGTGTTCCACCAGGACAACGCTAGGCCAGACACATCTACAATGACTCGCCAGAAACTTCGGGAGCTTGGTTGCGAAGTCCGGACTTGGCACCAAGCGATTATCATCTTTTTCTTGCATTGCAAAATTTCTTTAATGATAAAAAATTGGAATCTAGGGAGGATTGTGAAAATCGACTACTAGAGTTTTTTGCAAATAGAGGCCAGGACTTCTATGAGAGAGGCATTTTGAAGTTACCTTTAAAATGGCAACAAATCATACAACAAAACGGTGCATATTTGACCCAAATCGGACAATCCGAAGCATGTTAAATAAAGTCCTGAAGTTCATATAAAAATAATGGATTTCTTTTTCCCCAAACTAGTATATATCGAAATGTATGGAAAAGAAAGACAAAATATTCTATACAAAGAAACCGTGTACCGATTCAATGCATGACATATCACCGGACTTAGATTTACGGTACTTAGCAGAGGAGATATTTTGTTTTTTTTTCCATTTATTTATATAGGGATAACAGTTAGCCATGAATGCTTGAATATGTATTCATATTTACCTACTTCGACAATTTATTTTTAAATTACTTATCATTAATGTTCAGTACAATTGTTTTTATGAGTCCAGTGTTGGGTTACATAATATACTCTATTCTGGCTCCTTTAGGTGTAAATTAAAAAAATATTTTTATTTACTTTCCAAAATAAATCGCAAAAATAAATTGAATGTTTTTACCCACTTTTCACTATGTTTCTTTGTCCCTCTGTATGTCTCGCTATTTGTGTTCAGTCTACAGGCTGCATTTTTTGACATATTACGACGATACTTGGTACGCTGACGTGTTTTTTGCCCTAAATGCGAGCGCTATTGAAAATGTGTCGAATTGGACAGCCGTTTCGATCACATCCCATATTACACCTTACCATAAAAAGTTATATGAATAACTGTAGGTTGTTGGGGGGCGTTTAACTGTGCGCCCTGGGACATTGTAGTATTTTTTTTTGTTTTGTTTCAATGGAAAGAAAGATTTGTTATGTGTTAAGTGTTTACTTAATCTTCGGTGACTTGAACTATGTTAAATTAATCAAAACATCGGTTAGCGAACATAGTTTTGTAAATGCAATATTTCTACATTTTTATACCCATCACTGTAAGATGGGAGAACACTCATTTTGTTTTTTCCCATAATGTATGTAGCACCTAAAAGAAGTCTTCAGAGACCCTACAAAGTATCTATATTCTTGGTTAGCGTGGAATTGCAACTTAATTTAGCCATTTCTGTCCGTCTGTGCGTCTGTGTGGTGTGCGTTGTTGGCACTCCCCTAGTCGCAAAAATGAAGATATCGACTTAAAATTTGGTAGAAAAATTGGAAGTTTCTGCACGCGGGTTGGTATTGAAAGTGGGCCAAATAGGTCAGAACTGAAGCGCGCAGTGGAGCGTAAACTGAACGCAACTCCGTTTTTTAAATAAAATTTTTTGATTTTTGCTCCTTCCTCGGAAATTATTAAAGTTAGAAGACTGAAATTTTCCATAATCATGTTGTGAAACACTCTCCTCTCGAGATTCAGAAGTGGAACTAATCGGCCATGCCCACACAAAGTCACGAGTAATTAAATTTCATTTTGTTCACTTTTTGGGGGATTTATGTTTATTTATAATAAGGCAAACAAGACAGCATGTTTAAAAGTATTTGCTGCACTCTTCAAATGAAAGCATATTATCTGTCTAAAAACGGATTGATTTTAAAATGAATACGATAGACACTTCGAACTAGGGGATTAATTTTTTCTTATTAATACCAGCGATATGGGTGTCAAATAAAGGAATTTGGAGTGTAGAATGCGAAACGCGTAATGATGGGTATGCGAAATACGGCCCCGCTAAACATAATTTTCTTACTTGTTTCCCTTTGCATTTATTCAGTCAAGTTGGCAATTTTAATGCGGACAAAAACATAAAAAATAAAATACAAACACTTCAAGTGATCTTTATGGTTTGAACAAAAAAACAAAGAATGATGAAAAAGAAAGAGATATGTTATAGTAGAGAAAGCGCTATTCATGTTTTTGTGTGCCACTCTTTCGCATTAAGTACTTTTCAATAGAGTTGTTTGGGATTGAAAAAGCTATTGTTTGGTTATTTTTAAAATTTTCGTTTTTTATAAGTAAGAAACTTAACAAAAATTGTTGATGGGAAAATATATATATATATAATTATTATTATTTAACAAACTTACCCAACCGCAATGGTTTCGCTTGCCTATGGCTACAAAGGTTGAAATTTTAATATCGCTTTAGATTTAGATGGGAAAGCCTCTGAATAAACTTAATTGATTTTCTAACTTAATATAACTGACTACCAAAGACTAAAAATAAAAAATTTATAATTATTTTTGTTATTACCGATGGCATTTTGTAGTGGTCATCATAGAGTCGGAAGAGCCGAATAGATATGCTTAAATCGATTCTACTATTCAACGAGTGTATAGTTTATGTAGTGTCCGAAACGTCTTTCCGCGTAAGCTAGGATTATGCTTTGCATGGATGGTGGAGGAAGGTTAAAAACTTGGATATTAAGCAGCTATATTTAAGGCATACACACAGGACCCACGGGCAAGCGACTTTAACGTCACAGTCATACAGTCACCGTAAAAACCTTGAACTTACTACATTTATGGCTTACTACATGTATGTCTTTGCATTGCAAGAAAGCATTACAAATTTGAATATATTTTTATTAATGGCTGGCGGCCGTTAACAAGAAGAATACTTACCTCCGGCTCTAAGTGTGTGACATGAGAGTGTGAACTAATGTGATAGGCATACTTAACGATAAATATTGTTTTGCAAGCTCTTTTTAGCACGACGTCACCTTTTGTCCTGCGAATCGAAGTTTAAATTTTTAAATCAAGGTCCTACTTATGAAGTTTATATGTAATGTTATTTATATTATACCTTTTCTTAGCAGTAAAATAACTTCGAGCTATGAGCTAATGCGAAAAAGGATTTCTTAAAAAAAAAAAAAAGAAAAAAAAAAAAACCAGAAACCGATATGTATATGTTGTGAAGAGATAAATATATTCAGCATATTCTATCTCGTTAAAACGGAACTGAAAATTTAATGACCCATCAAAATATGTCAATATTGCTATAACAATGAATTTTCCACTTATTGCCTTGCCGCAAACGTTTAATTAGTTAAGCGTATAGCAAATGAGATCGATAACCGACACAGACATGTTATTTTAGCTTGGAAAAGACGTTCCTGTGGTAAGACATCAAGAAAATTTGTTAACTTTATTTAATCAAAATTATGCAAAAAACGCACCCACATTGTATATGCATGCATATATATATAAAAAAAAACATTGAAAAATTTGTTGAATCATATTCGATTTGGCATTAAGCCATTTCGTTGTCTAATCTGTCGATAGATAGTACGGCAAACGTGTAGTGCACTTTAATAAAAATATAAGAAAATATTTAAAAATTTTTAAAAATAGATTTATATATATGCTTCACGTAGCATTTACGAGCTATTATTAGTCATACACATATGTGTTTTTTTTTTTTTTTTTCTATTCTCTTTTTTATCTTATTTATTTATCTTATTTATTATATTACGCGTCACTTTTAAAGAATTCCTTTCGTTTATTTGAAATGATATTTTTCGGGTTTTTTTTTTCTTTATTAATGTAATGTCAATATTAAGTTAATGAAGGATTAATATTTAATTTTCAATTAAATCGATATTTAATATTCATTGATAGTGAAATGCTTTTGTAATTAAAATAAGAACATTTTGTTTGTTCATCTGTTTGTGGCACTTGGGTGAAATTTGACAAGCTCGTAAAAATAAGTAAAGAAAATTTTTTTTTTTTTTAAATCTTGACTTTATTCATCAACATCTCTTTTAAGAGCGATAGAATCTAGCCAACGTTTTTCCAACATTTCGATGCGTCTTTTATAGAACGCTTTGCTAAGACATTCAAAATACACTTTAGTTTTCGCAATGACCATTCGCAATTTAGGCCAAATCTTTTTTAAAAATTGCGAACACACAGTTTGACATTCTTAGGATGTTAGGTATCTTTTGTAACTTTACGTTTCAATTATCGCGCGAAAGTTTGACAATCGTTTCGGTGTTTTCTTGTGCAACCAGAGCTTTTCTGCATTAACTGCATTTAACATTATCGTTTCTGCCTAGAAGATCGCTGAAAATTAACGATAAACATTGTAGAAAGGTACATGAGGTAAATGTAGTTTTGGGGTTGTACAAATTAACCCAAGATCTGGTCTCAAACATCGTATATCCATATATCGTTTACATAATTATATGACTAATCACTCAGGCGATTTGCACTTATGCGCTATATGTGTGTAAATACAATGATGATCAGGGAGAAAAAAGTGTAGAAAGAGATATAGCACGTGGCCGCAGCTTGGAAGGCATATACCCCATCGGCAATTGTGATGCTTTTATCGATCGAGCATCTACTACAGATGCGGTCACAACCTCGCCCCTTATTAAAATATAATTTCTCATTTCGGCGCATGCGCCGAGTCGTAATAGTCGTGTTTTTTCTATGCTAACCTGAGACGTGACCCATAAGTTTTATATAATAATCGCACATGTAGGTTCATATTTTCATATTTAGGCTTCTACATTTTTATACGGTATTTACCCAGAATATATGATATATGATCAAATCATTATAATTTATGTAAAGATTTTCTACGATTCTATAGACCTTCATGATAGTATGTCAAAAATTCTGTGCAAATCGGACATAATTTGTAACATGTAACTAACTAAACAATACATGACGAATGTACAATTTTAACATGTTTCTATTTTACGTATATATATATATATATATATATATATATACACATGTACATTTATCTTTCATTAAAATTTCTTATTTGCTTCTAAAACGAAATGCATTTAAGGTGTGTTTTTTTTTTTTAGTTTTCGTTTTTTCTTTTTCGGCATTTCAAAAATATTTGAAAATATTTGACAAATTCATTTCGTCAAGTTTTTCATTTGCAACACATTAGGAAGAATATAAGATTTTTAAAATATTTGTAATGTTGGCACGTCCATAGCAAAGATTCTATACTGTGTAATCGTCGGGAGTGTTGTCTTCACGGTTATGATAATAAAATTTCGTATGTCATAGCAAAATTTGTCTACAAATTTTCTGCATGTGTCTCCGTTAGATGAAATTGTAAACATCACAGACTTTTACTTTGAATAATCAAGGGAACTATTTACTTACTATAGAAAAATTGTTCTTCAATTTTCACATAAAATTTTTCAGGAGTCTGACCAAGTCTACTGTTGTCAGCCCGCTGAGAGAATCTTCAACGTTATCCAAAACCACGAGAGAAACTTTAATTATGTACAGTTTTCCAATTTTAGCAATTGTGCACATTTAAAATAGTTACGATATAGGATTACATAATTCTTATTTATGTAAGTACATTTTTAGCATTCTAGCATTTCTTGGATTTCCTTGGGGGGCTCTGACTTTTTTGTTTTTGTTTTTTTTTGTTTTTGATATGATCAATCACTCAGGCGATGCCGCCTGCGGTGCGTAACGCGGTGAGGGCCAGAAAGAAACAGCGAGGTGATAGCCGCACCCTAGTGGTTATGTGCCAAAGTAATCTCTATCGCGTAGGGATTTGAATCCGCAAACATTGACTTGGTACTCACGATTCTTACCTCAGCAGTTTGTTGGCTATTTTAGATTGGCTTGAAGACTTGACGAGTCTGTTGTGATTTCCACATTGAAAGTTATCGTCATGTCCACTTGAGCTAAATAATTAATATTTTATCCGGTGAGGATATGTAAAATATCTTTTTTTTGGCATTCGTTAAATCTTTTCTTTTCCGAATTTCGTATTTCACAATTTCTTTGCAATCGTTTTTCAGTGATTTTTGAATTTTTTATAGTTTTTCAGGTTGCTCCTTGACCTTTGTTCTCTACTCCGTTTTGATAATCATTAGTTTACATTTTTAATTCATTTGAAGCAAATGTAACAAAGGCCGTATTTCATTAAATATTTTACATTAACTTTCAATATGAATAGCAAAAAAAAAAAAAAAAAAAAAAAAAAAAAAAAAAAAAAAAAAAAAAAACAACACAGACACACATGTAACGTGCTCTTAATTATTTATGATAATTGAAATGTGATTACATTGTTGTCGTTGATGTACAATATTTTAATCCTCGTCATTCGTTTAACAGAAACTTTCGTTTCGTCAATGAATGTTTAAATATTAATGTAAAAGTCTTTTGTGAATGAGTTATTATTATACATCAAAAATATTCGCCTACAAACACATGAATTCATAGGCTTCAACTTTATAAGACCTTATGCAATATCCTATAAGTGTTTTCTACATGCACTAATAACGCGCCACAAAATTATTCACATTACTTAAATCATATATTAGGGGAATAGGGGAGAAGGGTTAAACGAGTTAGGTTAATATACAGATTCAAGCCACAAAATATAAATTCTCACAAATTGAAATTTCTCCGCTTCCTTGCTTCTCTCTGATCATTACCGTATTACTCCTATTGGAGAAGCCGCCTGAGTGATTGGTCATATAATAAAAAAAGAAACGAATAAACAGTAAATTGGAAATGCCTTTTGGGAGCCGGGAGTTAACAAAATAAGAGAAACCTCGCTTTTTCCTTTTTTGTTGTTATATCGAAAGGTATTTTAGAAACATTTATTTTCAGATACTTCTTGAGAATATCTCGATTAGCGAGTTCATTGGAATTGTTTTAATTAACTATGCCTGTTGGAAATTTCGTATCCATATCTGCTCTCGAATTCCCTTTTCAGGCGTTCAGAAGGAGTATAGCCAGGTTGACATGTTCAAATAAATATATGAGGTTTTTCTCACAAACAAACAAGCCCTCATTTTAAGGTAATAATTAAAACATTTTATTGAAACTATTGTCTAGTATTAGCTCCACGTTGCTTCCATCTTTCTGAAAAAGTATGAATTCCATGCCAAAAACACGCCTGGCCTCTTTTAAGCATATTCAAGCTCGCACGGACGATTCTTTCTATTTTTTTTACATGAACATTTGGCCGCATATGTTTAATTTCAGGATGACTGATGAGATTGTGTTAACGACGAAACAATAAGGGGCAACCAAAGAAAGCCACTATGACCACAGTATCGCAACTGCAAAGTAGGTATAGACGATTTTTTTTTCTACGGAAAATCTCGTTGTCCACCATGAAACTCTCTGGAGATTTACTCTTTAGAAGTCAGGAGAGAGGCATTTTCCACGCAATCATCCATTAAAATGACGCAACAATCCAGAGCAGTTGAACTGTTTTTGCTAAGCTCCGTTGTATCTAAAAGTACGGATCTATAATATTCTAGACTGTTGACGTCGTCGAAATTAATAATAAATTATTGCCTGGAACGAGCCTTAATCAGAAGGAGTAAACTTTGGTGAATACAGCAGATAGCT
Organism: Glossina fuscipes; assembly: GCF_014805625.2. NCBI lineage: Eukaryota > Metazoa > Arthropoda > Insecta > Diptera > Glossinidae > Glossina > Glossina fuscipes. The sequence goes on along the minus strand of NW_023998433.1, from coordinate 979,022 downwards.
CAACGCATTACAATTTAGAGCTGCTGTCGTTTACTGGATGAGTTACCATGCCAAGTCAGGTCGTTAATTCGACTCAATTGGATTAGTATTAGTGCGGTAGCATGCCATGGTGATAATTTCGTTTGAATAGAGTAACTCCTAATTTACTATGCCTATGTAAAATAACGCTGAGAGGGAAAAAGAGAATTCATCAATTAATGTTAGATAGGAGTTTTGTTTGCATTTTTCGTCAAAGTTCTCATTACGTTATAAGCACTTTAAGAGTTTCCCTTTGCTTTGTCAAAATAAATACTTTTAAATTAAATAAATGGTTCCTGCAGTAAGTAGACCTATTTAAGCATAACAAAGTGGTCCACTTCTCATACGTTTTACTTGCAAATTTTTACCAAGCATTATGTTGGGTTGCATTTACATAAATTCTGTTTGAAGATTTAAAGCAAACACTTGAAATTGACTTATATGTGTATGTGTTTTTGTTTTTCTTAATTACTTAAATACTTATGAATGGTAAACGTGGCTAATTTAAGCGATTGCGATCGAGTTGCAAAAACTAACCACATGATTATATTTGATGTTTTAAATGAGCGATAAATTTTCTTTAAAATTAATTAAATTCGCACCACATGACGTCCGCGTCAACTTGAGTATAATCGACCAAAAAAAAGCTACGCCCGTTGGCTGGCTCGCTGCTACCATTTTATAAGGGAAAGTTATAAACCTTAAGGTTACATTTCTATGGATCATGAGTGACAACAAATCTTAAGTAACGAATAAAATGTAGACATAATAGTACAACGAACCCTCTTTCATTGTGATTAGTTCTAAGAAAACAATCAAACAATTAATATGGAAATGGGAATTAATGAAATAATTTGAATAATAATTTGATAATTAACTATGTATGTGAAATAATCTTTTCTTTCTGTTCCCTGCTTTATAAATATAGGAAAATGCTTTCGTTCACTGATAATCAATATAGCAAAACTAACTTATTCCATGCTACGATTAAATGGGTTAATCACTTTAGCATATTCAGAGTTACTTTAGACTGCAATGCAATATCCCATAAACTTTATGTTAATAAAGCTATTAACCGATGGACTTGTTCGCTTTCGGAAATATCACCTAACTCAATAGTTGATATTCTTCATATTTGTTCGAAATATTTCGAAAATAAAGAATCACTGCGCGATCCGTTTCAATGGGTTGGTTATGAGGACTCAAGCTATTATTCACTAAAATGCAATCTCTTCACGTTTTTTAACATCTACTTAGGCGCTTTACGTACTTTAACTTTCATTCTGATTCAAATATCGTAAATCAGTATTAAGAGATACTTTGAAAATTTAAAAATTCTTTCGCAAAGTCGTAAACGATATCGCAGATTTTCAAGGATAGATTATAAAAAGTTTTATATGGGATCGAATTCTTTATGTGACTCGAAAAGTCGCTTTTTCACCTAAGGTCACTAAATAACCCTATCGCTAATTAAGACATTAAGAGTGCTTTTCATAAAACTATGATTTCCGAGCTGACCGTTTCTCTAATTCTTGTTATTTTCTAGGATTTTTTTCAATTATTTCACACTTTGATTATTTTATAGCCGCATTTTGATTGAAATTTTTGAAAAACAAGAAATCATGTTTTTTTTTTTTTTTTAAATCAGTGTTTAAAAAACTAACTCGGCTTGATTCACTAGAGAATGTTATCAATTTATAAAATAAAAACTAATAGTTAACTGGGCGAAAATTGAAGTACTCTCTAGAATCAACAAGGTATATGTATCACGTATTACTATATCGATATAAAGTCGACGTTACTATACCCTACAACACTTATGGTATAAGGATATATAGTAGGTTTGTGCGAATGTATGCAACGTCGAGAAGCTGGCTTTTATTAAGCTAAGCTTACCTCTCCGTCTCTTTGTCCGTCCTCAATCTATCAGATATTTTGATAAAATTCGGAACGAAGGCTTTTGAAAATAGTTCAGATCGAAGCATTTTTTCGACCACTTTTCATATAACTTACAACTTTCTTGGTAACAGCGAACAAGGAACGCAGCAGCGAACTTAAAACTAATAATGAAACCAAGAAAAAGAATTGCAAGTATACGTTTATAGTTTTAATACAGCCGTTTTTTATATGTTTTCCTTATTTAGCTGCTGTTGCTATTACTATTATTATTAGTGTTCCTGTTATTTTCTTACTTTTGTTGTTGTACATATTCTAGATTGTTTGCTTAACTTATTATATAAATTTCGTTGTTATGGTTTTTGGTGAATAAATGAACTGAGTTTTCATTATTAACGAAAATAGTTACTTTTAAATAGGTGGCCATACTTGATGAATTATTTCCAAAGAGCTCTGTGAAGGTCCTAAGAAAGTTCTGTTTTTAATTCACAAAACTTCTTATCTAAAAGCATTAGTTTGGTTTTAAGCCAAATCATTTCAAAGCGATTTACAAATATATCTCAATATTTCTAAATTCAACAGACCAGAGTTACACGACCAGTCATAATTTGACGCTTCTTTGTGGGAAGATCTGTTAGCTATTCGAAAAGGCTGTGTAACGGCCGGCACAACGCTCTATTAAGACAATTAAAATCGAAGTTATCTTGGCACTCTTTGAATGAACAACTATTCAAAGGGTGGCATCGTGTAGGCAAATCAGTCACGACGACTTATAGGCAAGGCAGAAAAAGCGCGAAGTAGTGTTTGTGTTCATTAAACTTAAAGGTGAGAGCATTAGGGGAGATGGACAAAACCTCCATTAATGCAAAAAAAGTCTAAAGGAAGGAAGAAAAAAAAAAAAAAAATGTAAGAAAATTATATCCCGTTCGGACTGAATCTTTTATGTCCATCAATATCATCGCAAAAAGATTAAAAAAAAAAAAAAAGCAAAAGATCTAAATTTCCACACTATATATACATTATAAGAATTTTGAAAATGGACAAACAAATTCCTCTACAATTATTTCAACGAATCTCGGATTTGTGGGGGTTGTTTGTTCGCATACGTACATATCGAATGTAGGGAGAATCGTGCATATTAAGTGAATAAAGTGGTGATATTATCCAGTCGCACGTTTAAAATGCCATTATATGTTGTATAGTTACATCACGATGACTGTTTTCTTCAGATTCCGCAAGAATAGAAGTATAATTTCGCTTTCGAGATGCAAATTGCATGATCGAGTTATTATACTGACATTTTTCGATAGTAGATATGAAAGAATTAGAGCACACCCACAGTAGTAAGTAGGTATTTCGATAACAAATGTTTACATACCATGTGCAAATGTGCATATACATATAAACATACATACATACCCTGAAATCCATAACCGACAATGTTTACAAACTATACAAACTATAATAGTGACGTCAATTAATTAACTGTATGTCATTAATAAGTTTGAGAAAAAAAAAAAAAAAAAAAGAAGAAGAATCGCGTGACGCTAGGATACGCGTAATGTAAATGTATCTCTTCTATAAACATATGTATGAATGTATGCATACGTACTCGTATGTTTATATTTATCTCAGTAAATATTTGTATGTTTATCTATTATTTTGGTAGTATTTATGCATGCCAACAGCCTTTGTATATATTTTAGCTTATAATAAATTGCTGATATTTCTTTTTATATTCTATACAATACGTGTTCGGTTAATGGTTACAATTTGCATAAGTTCTTGCGACAAATTATGAATAAATTTATTATTGACAAATTTCCACTACATTTAATATTATTTGCGATAATTTATATACATTTGTAATTGATTTATATTTTTATTTAAAACATAAATTTATGAAAATAAATTTTTCCGTTGCAGTTACGAGTACATATACAACCACGGACGATAATATATGCCACACACTTCACCGTTCATCGTACGATTAAATATAAACATTTTTTGAGGCATTTGTATAAAATAAATCATAACAATAAAAAAAAAAAAAATTCCATTAACATGAAATTTACAATATACATACATATAAAGAGTCAGAAGGGTGTTTGAGTAAATAACTCTAATCTTAACACGTCTTTTATTATATTTTATTATAGATTCGTGGTGTGTCATTGCTTTTACATCCTACACCATTTGTAGTAGTACATTAAGTACATTAAGTTTGTTCGTATATATGCAACACTCAGCAGAACTTGAGATAAATTCAGTTTTTATTATATGGATTGCCCGAGTCTCCTTCCGCTTATTTCGTCTTCTTGTGGACAACAGCTGCAGGTGCAGATCGACATTTTTGAGATATTTTGATGATATCTTGGCCCAAAGATGTAAACTATTGAAAATGGTCCGGATTGAACAACTTACTATATAACGTCTTCTTTTGTTAAGTTGTTATTAAATAATTTTAGTATGATGTAGGGTGTTTAATGATCGGCCGTGAATTACAACAGTGTTTTTACTTGTTATTTATAGGTTAAATTCAAACGAGAGAGATATATATATCAATACAAAACGTTATACACAGGTTATGCATTTTGTTTTGATTTTAAGTTATATAAAAATGAAAAAAGAAAGTTTAAAGGATAAGAAAAAATATATTTATCTGTTGATGCAAGTTCTGCAATAATTATCAACCATGGTATGGGGGTATTGTTCGGAAATGGCATGCACGGTGTGCGAACGCATCGCTTTCTCAATTCTTCAGTCAATGGGTGGTAGTTCCTTACCACGACACGCGATGCTTTTCTAACTATGTGATGGTGGGACATGTCGTGGTATGATTTCTCTTAAAAAAAGGAAAGGATTAATTTTGACTAGTTCTAAATTTACAAATAATTTTTTTTTTATTGTTGGGTGTTAACTTAAAATCAACAAACAAAAACACTATAATGGGAGAAAGACGAACAGGCAAGCTTAGTGATTCTAAATCGATCGGCGTAATAAGAGATGGGTCTATCTCAAGTACTTCTCGGAGTTGCTTACCCCTGCACAAACTTAACGTACTCTTGTACCGCAAGTTGTGTACCGTATAAAGAAATGTTTTTCGCAAATGTTATATATAGTTTGTTTCTATCACGTATTCAATTTATAATCTATGCAAAACATTAGCAATAAGACGAAGAGTTACATTTATATTTTTAAGGTATTTCCATATGAAAGTTACTGACAATTAACCGAACAAAGGCAATAGCTTGATTGAATTTTTGACATGTTTAAGTATTGGCATCTTATTTGTTTTGGCTTTATCTCGCGTCAAAAGACACCCTGAACAAGTAAAGTATCCCTATCACTTTTAGTGGGTTTCTACGTGGAGCTGACATTGCGCGCCTCATCTTTTGAACTGCGCATAAATATTCTCCCACGCGCTCAAACTCTTTTGGGTTTTGTTTTGTCTTTTGTCGCTCTGGAATACGTCTTTCCAGCACGTCGTCAGTGACAATAATGGTAGGTGACAAAAGGTATGCAATACTTCTTTCCAGCACGTCATTAGTAAGTATTCTGGCAACTGGGAAGTTTTTACGGACATGCAATTTTGATAGAAACAGTTTCTTCCTTGATTTCTCTTTTTTCATGAGTGCAATCAAGCTGTCTATCTGCCGTTGCTTTCAATAAAACGTCTAATTAATTGGACATTTAAAAACTGCGTTTCAATTTTGTTCAACTGTTTTTATGATCAATTCTAGGATACAGTCTATGCAAAACGAGAAAAACAAGCCAAAACATTGTATTCTGCATCCAAATCTTTTACACATCTTTTCGTTAAAAGCACAAACAAATAAGATGAGATTTCGATACTCTATGCCAATGAGTTCGCAAAGTCGATTTTTCTCATTTTTGCGCAGCAGCAGGATAGAAACTTTTATTGCTATATTAATTCTACATTTCATCTAATAATTATCTTAAAATTTATTAATAAACTCGAAAATATTTGAATAACATGAACCCTCCAACGGTTAAAGATTTGTCTTTTCCGCATTTTCCAGAGGATATAGAATCGCTTGAAGAGTTAATATGGCTGCGCAATCCATTCACTGCATTTCGGCTTTCGGCATAAAGCGCGTGACAGCTGGTTTCGTTTAGAAAGACATTGGTTGATCCTGGTCAATAAAAGCTAAATAGACCCGTTTGAAAGAGCTGCAGAACAGAGTTCACGAAACGCATGTTATTTGCTAAAGTACTGGACGAGTTCGAAATTAGATAAGTGGAATTACAGAAACTACGTAAAAACCAATCACAAATTCAATTGATTTTGACTCCCCTTACAACTCCCTATTTTGATAAGCCGTCGAAAAAATGATGTAATTTTTAGAATTTCGCGAGAAAGGCCACTTAGTGATAGTATTTTGGTATATTAAGTTGGGGCGAAAACTTTGTCTCGGACGGTGCAATTTTTTGAGCCCCTCCACACCTAACTTTTCCTACGCAAATTGAACATATAATAAAAAGGCTCAATTTTTAATAGTTTAATTTGACATAAAAATTAGCCTAACCGAATTTGGATCATGTAGGTCCATATTTCGGATTAAAAACCACATATATATGTGTATATATTTTAATGAAAAATAAGATGCCAAAGAGATGTTAGTTTTAATATTTTATAATGAAATTTTGCCTTTAGCAAATCAACTATAAGGAGATTTTGGATCAGATATATGGGGGCTCTGATGAAAGCCAACTATTCTATGATGACAAGGTCCAATTTATGGTTTGTTATAACGAGAGCACCTGGAATATGAAAAGTCTTTGAGAAGTAAATTAAATCTGCAAAACTTCGACCATGTTGACCTTTGAGTGAGTGTTCAACAATATGAGGTCTTTCACGAAAATTATGCATTTACATAAAAATAATGTATATTTTTTGGTGCGTTAATAACTAAGCGAAATTGTGCAGCATATCTAATGTGGAGCCTTGCCCTTTCAGGTCATCAAAGATGGAAATTTCTTGCTACTAATACTTTAAAAACGATCACATTATAAACTTCAATCCATTTAGTGTTTAAAAACGATAAGATAGTCTTCTTACTTGTGGCATTGTTTTAGAAATATTATTTAAATAAAAACCTTTGTATCGTATGGAATTGACAAATGTGCGGCATTGAACCTCTTATCGCAGTAGTTATTTTATTTGGGATATTTATTGCTGACGCGGTCGGTGTCGATTCAAATTTTTCCAAAACACGTCTATCGAACTATTTGCTTTGCAGCTACAATGATTGGCACTCCAAAAGAGAGTTGGAGTTAGATAACGGAAGCTGCTGTTAGTGTAGTTAAAGATAAAGCTCAGCTTGTTGGCCATTGTCTCTCCATTGCGTTGAAAAAAGAAATTGTTTAACAAATAAAATAAATTAAATAGAATAATTAGAAAGACACATAAAAAAGAAAAAAATATTTAAATCTAATTTTATTATTATTGGTGCTCTATACCTTTAAACAATGTTCTTAAATACATATATTTAGAAAAAAAAAAAAAAAATCGAAAGAAAAAGAAAAATTCTTAAAAATATTATAATTTTTATTTTTTATTTGTTTGTAATGTAACTTAAAATTTTATATTATTTACTCATTAGGCTTTTATTTGATGGTCGTATGAAATGCATTAACAAAAGTTTGCAAAAATTTGAAAGATTCTCAAAATTCAAAGAATGCAAAATTATTATAACATTCTATAACGCTAACGTACATAGTTTATGTATGCATTCATACAAGTGTTTTAAAAGTATTAACGAACGTGTTTACGTGCACTTGAAATCGTTTTTAAGTACTTCGTTGTTGGCAGCTTTCGCACAAATGAAAAACAGAAAGAAGAAAGAATATAGAAAAGAAGACAACCGCACATTTTAGCAGAAGCTTTAGAAAATTTTTCTTCACTAACACTTGAAAATATATGAAAAACATAGAAAACAAACAAACCGCAAACTACGCAGAGATTATAGAGTAAAAGAGCATAAGTACATTATTAAGAATACTGCCAGTCAACGCATACTTGAGGGTCCTTTAACATACAAACGCATATACGCATATACCTGCACAACGTTATCCTTCTTTCAGCTTACATTCAATTTACTAAACTACGTTTCTCCATTTCAGACAGAGACAGGGTATTCTGTTCATATGTGAAGAGAAGCGAAAAAAAGAAAAACACGAGCGAAATGGCTTTGCACTGCAATTGTTGTTGATTTTGGATGAAGACGCCGCGGAAGTAATTCAAAAGTACATAAAGAAGCAGCAAATTAAATTTCACATATTCCACACTATATTCTTAGGGTTGTATTCTCGCCGAGCGATAAGCTGTCTCTGGTATCTTTGTCTTCAGTAGTATTATTTTAAAAAAATTACAACAATTCTCAGTAGTAAGCGTTGCATAAGCGTTGCATAAGCGTAATCAGAGTCCGTTTCTGCGAACGTCTTTTCGAAAACCCTTAAGGGATAATCGCGTCTTTTTAAGCGATGCTTACTACAAGTTATAAGTCACGCAAGACGTTACACCGTTGTAGGTTATTCAGAAAATTTGTTTAATAGATGCCTTGAATATTCTAGAATATGACCGCAAAAGTTCATTACTGACAGTAATTTTTTTATCGAAATTTCGTGCTCCAAGCGTTCTCCAAGCGCTCCTCGTTAGAAAGTTACAGTATATTGTTTTATGGATTGATTTCTTATTTGTGTTGGCTGTTAACAGAAGTTCTTAGAAGGCGTTCATTCTTATTTAAAAGAGCATAACTCTTTAAAAATACTTTCGCTTCATCAAGGCGACCATTGACTAAAACTGAGAGTGTTTCAAAAGCATGTAATAATAATAATAACAAAATTTTAATAAAAAATAAATGACAACATTATAGTCGGGCAAGGCCGCCGTTAGATACCTTACACCACATAACTAAGCAAAGTTATTCTCTCACTCGTCTTGGTAACAACAAACCAAAAGTTACGCATTATTTTCATGCAAAGGCATGCTTTTCATGGAGGATACACAAATCATCGCATGACGTGATGCAAATTTAGCAAATTTCTTAAAAATTTTATTATGTTTCAGTTTCCGTCATAAAAAACTAGAATAATTAGAAATTTCTTCCCATATGTTTCTACGTGTTTTTCGTGAGAATCCCTATATACGTTGGAGTCTAAAAAACCTACCGATGTGGACCAAATTCTCTACCGTTAATTTTTTAAATAAATAGGACTAATATGACAAAAAATATTAAAAATTAAACCTTTTTCTGAAGGGTTTAATATTCATGACGCATATTATACGGAGTGGTATCAAAGAAAGAGACCCTTCTGGTTTAAATTTGGTCCACTTAATTATTATGTCAAATTACTATACCATGAAAATTACGACCTATACGTTGAACGCAAAAGCATGAACAGACTGATAAACGGACATACAAGTTTAGATCGATTCAAAATTGTTTTCTAATTCGATTTAGATCGGTATAATAAAAGGTGGGTCTATCTTCAAACTCTTTTGGCCGTTACGTGCATTCGTATAAATGTAATCTATACTGTTACATAAATGGTGTAAGCTATAGATATACGTATAACCGGATTCAAAATTTTGAATGTGCAGCAACTGAACAACAATTTTTACTTCACTTTATTCGAATTTTTTACAAAATGTTCAACATAACAATGTCCATCGCGATACATAGGAGATTTTGGATTCACAATTCATTTCAATATTTTTGTTAACAAAAGTCAAACATTTTTAGTCGAACCTTTTAATTTAAATATTCGCCAATTAGATAAAAATCAATATTCGTACAATCCCTTTAGTACTTCTGTAATAATAAACGCGTCGATTCAGTGAATTTTTTTTTTTTTTTAGATTCAAATCTGCAAGCATCTAAACTAAGTGGCTGTCAATTTTTGGAATTTTCTTCTTCTTTTTTTAAGATAATAATTTTGTTATCTTCTCTTCTATTCTCTTCGATTTAAGAAAACGTTTCTTTCAGACCGTTTCGGTGGTATAAACATAATGATTCTTTATTACAAATTTCGAGTCTTATTTTATTTATTTTATTTATTTATTTATTTATTTTAATTCTACTTACACATGAAGCTCAACTAAACAATTAACAGTCGAGTTCAATTGGTTCTTAATGCAAAACTCATAATACTTATAATAGTATAATAATAATAATAATAAAACTTAATAATAAAACTTAGTATAAGTTCAATAAAACAAATAAGAAGGAAAAAAAAAAGAAAAAGAAAAAAAGCATGTACACAATCAGCATAGAGCGACACTTACAACCGGTAAAGGACCAAATTGCAAATGAACCCCTAAGCCATCGCAAACATGCATAAGCCTGGCAACCGATAATAAATTGACAATAATTCATTTTCGAATCGTAACGAATTTTTAAGGATAAAAGCTAGTTTAAGTACGACATAGGTAAATTACGCGTATTAAGTAATGTTGCTTTAATGAACTTTAATGAAGAGTCCGATAACGAGAATAAGTGATAGACGTCAATTAGGTTCTTGCAAACGACACGGAGCGGATTAAACAAGTCAGAATTATATTTACACTGACTAAGCTTAACCAAGGTAAAGTGCCTGGAGAAACGGTTAGGGACATTAAAGCTTATTTCACCAAGTAATGACGGCTAGTCACAAGCACCATTTATTACTTTGATTACAAAGGAAAGGCCAAGAACAAATCTACTTTTCTCAAGAGCCGATAAGGACAGCAGAAGCAACCTATTTTCGTAGGGAGGAAGAGAGGCAATCGTATCCCAATCCA
>NW_023998433.1:925962-968292 GCF_014805625.2 Glossina fuscipes | reverse complement strand
AGGGCAAACAGCAAGAATTGCTTTTGAACAGATTCAATTGAATCTACATAGCACCTATATGAAGGAGACCACACAACAGAGGTATACTCGAGTATAGGTGATGTAGGGATTATCAAGCTCTTTGGACCACCTTTACCTTTAAAACCAAGCGCGGATCTAGCTTTGCTTATCGAGAGGGTTAATTTCGAGCATCGCAAATATATCATTTTCGCTTACACATCGGCACATGACAAAGAGTAAAGTAAACAATGATGAGGAAATATTAAAAAATCAAAAAAGAAAAGTTCTCATCAGTTGTATATTTATACTATTTCGGTAAAACTGTTCTCATATCCATTACCAAAGGTTGATGAGTAATCTCATTTTGTCGAAATGTTTGCAACGTTCATAAAATATATAAATAATTGATTAGCATCGAAATTCTGAATCGATTTAAGCTCGTTCATCTGCCCGTTTATGTAATGTCTGTTGTACACAATCTTTCGTTCGCGAAAACGAAGATATCGCCTACAAATTTGCAAAAGAACTTGAAAATCACCCACACACAAACCGGTCAAAGGCCACACCAAAATGCAACAAAACCCGTGAACATCTTTGCTTTTTTGTATTTTTTACTTGTTACTTATAAAGTGCAACATACATCCCATAAAAATTATTATTTTTATTCCAAAAATTGAGAAAACCAATCGCGCTCACTCAATATTATGTAAATTTAGTTCTCTTCTTTTTTAGGACGACGATGACGGGAATAAAAGATTCGGTCACGACCGAATATAATTTTCTTACATGTTTAATTTCATTTGATATATTTTATATACCAATTCCACGTTTTTTTTTTTGGATTGATTTTAGCTAAAATTACGAAATAACTTGAATTTTCACTGCAAATGCATCGTATTTTATATAACAAATATATGGATTTTTCTCAATTCGTTTTTACAATTCTTTCAGCTAACATCGTACATAAGTACGTCTATCAAATATTACAATGCCAGTAAATGCTCTTACTTGGACTAGAGTATATGTTCTAGTAAAAGCGCAAAACTCGTTGTCCTTAATTTCCTTATTGTGCTTTGATTTTAATTTCTTAGACTGAGAATCAAGTATATTTTTACTCATTTGTTGTCACCCAACGGCTTTTACTGGTAAAATTCTCTTGCTTATTAATCTTTTCATTAGCATTGACAATTTAGTGCAATGTCCTTCAAAAATTTGAAAGAGTGGAAGAAACTGATGGTGTTTTCAAACATATATTGTATATGTTTTGGTTTTCCGTGTCTGTTCAAATAATAGATTGCAATAACTTAGGGGAAGGGATGAAACTAACCAAATGAAACAAATTTAGTATCAGCGATGATGGTAGTTGGTTACTGACATCTAACAAATTGCCAACTAGTGCAGTGTATGTAAGTATATATAAGGCAATAAGAAAATATGTGTGTTGTTAAATAAAAAAAATGGAAAACCAAAAAGAGGAAAAAAAAAAAAAATAAATAAATAAAATGTATAGTAAACAAGTGGAAGTGTAGTTAGGTCAAGTCCAAGTGTAGCCGCTGCCTTGAAAACTTTAGTTTGCCTCTGACGGGTTAAAAAAAAAGAAAAAGCCTACCATTTAAAATTTTTTTTTGTTACCATTCTTACTACTCTAAAATTTTTTTTTTTATTTTTTTTTTTTTTGGTAATTACAGATGCGTCAACGAATCTTGAAGTTGTAGATGCAACAAAGCTGCCTAACAGCGCCTATGTTACAGATATTGAACTATTTTTTAGGGAAACTTATGCCGGTAATTATTTAATTACGATAAAGGTGAACTGCATGCTTTTATGATTAATTTCTTTAAAAAATCATCCAACAGCAACAATATCGACATGTATCCTCCTAGTTTCGATTCCAAATTTATTTAATACAATTTAAAATTTCTAATAGTCATAGGAGCGAAAAGGATAACTAAGCGATCTTGGAATCTCGCGATAAGCAATGGATTCTCTCTTGTTTATACCTAGTTGTTATAAATCTAATGACAAACAAAGCAAAACAAGTTCAATACAAATAATGCATAAAGTCACATATGTACGTACATCTCAGAACAAATCGTGAGAATTTTTACTTTACTTTTGCTCTGAACTTTACGGAGGCAATGATAAATATTTGTACCTAAGTTCCGTTCGATATCGGCTACAGATGGCTATTATGGCTGAGTAAATAGGCGAATTTCAATTACTTTGAAACTTCTAGGGGCATAAGAAAAAACTCATGTGGTTAATATTATACATTCATCAAGAATATCCAAAATGTCTATTTCATAGTAATATTCCTTCGAACGTTTAAAAATGCTAATCAGAAAACTAATAAACTAATATATGTAAATACATATCTGATTAGTGAAATATATTTAGTCGACTTAGAACTGTTCGTCCGCTTTAAACGCGGTCTTCCGTTGTTGGAATGCTCATAGGCGCGAAAATCAGCGAGCAAACTTAGCTTAAATTTTGATATATATATACGTATACATCGTTAACTGCTGATTACGATATAGGCTTAAATTTAGGGTAGATTAAAGTCAGGGTATCAAGGCAGAAGATCCGGTTAATGGACGGATACAGTCCCAATTAAAAATGATGTATTATGTGTAAAAGGAACCGCCTTAAGGAAACTACTTAACTACTACTACTACCTGTTTAACTTTTAAAAGCTTATGAAGGGTAGAAGGATCTTCATAAAGTCCAGAAATTAGTAAATGAAGAGGTTTATTATTTACATTAATACTTGGATTAATGCAGGAACCGATTGCTTGCCGATAAAAGGCAAGTACACTTGATTTGAAAATTTTATCCGTAAGAGTTAGTAAATAAGTTTTCAGAAAAACCTATGATATTACACTAAAAATGAGAAATTGTGGTTTTTGGTTTTTTTTGATTTCCTATTAAGGAGGATCGATTTATTTGGGACTAACAAATATTTAAATTCATACTGTGGAGAGGAATTGGCCAGATGTTAGATAAGAAAACGTCATGCCTTCCCACTTAATAATTATAATACATATATATATATATATCTATATTCGTATGTATAAAGTTGATAATTATTTATTAAAACAATAGAAAAAGTATATACTTGCTTTTAATTCAGGCTATGACTTTGTGGATAGGGAAGAATACGTACCTGTAACGAAGAGAGGAATTAAATAATTAAATAAATATATAAAAGAGATTTCAAATAGTTATAGAAAGAGAAAAAGGAAGAGTGAGGGCGGCAAATAAAGAGAAAAACCTTAGATATTTCAAACGTGAATATAAATAGGTAAGTTTTTAAAGTATACTTTGGGGAAGCTGTCAGACATTAATTCTTACTATTTATCACTTTATAAATGTAGTTTCATTTCGTTTTGCAAGCAATCAACGTGCTTTGGCTTAAATTTCGTAGTAATTGCCAGCATTGCAAACTTTTAAGACATTAAATGACCATAAGAAATTACATCACGACAGCAAGAATATCACCCTAAATTTACTGTTACGTATGCACATATACGTATATACATATACGTATCGTATACAAATGTATATATCTATGACAGCTTTCGACTATAAATAAGAAACAGAAAACCAAAACAACTTAAAGTGCACAAGCGAAACATATCCTTAGGAATGCGAAATGTATTTGTATGCCTACACGTGTATATGTATGCGTAAATCTTTTGTAATGAGAAAATATTTTTCGATATCATCTATGAAAAGTGGTAAATACACTGATTCTTTCATTCTAGTCGTTATCCTCAGATCCATATGAGCGAAGCGTTGAAATCTTATTATAGAGTGTCCTGACGTATATTCATGTATATGTGATTATCTTCCTTTTTTGAATTTGGGAATTCTTAAAGCACAACCAAAATTGAAATAATCCGTTTACAAACCCACACGTAATTGCTACTAAATTGAAGCTTACCAGTTCAGTCATATAAATATTTTATAAGGAACTTGTTTCTCTTGGCCCATTAATACTTTTGAACTTAACAAGACAAAAAAAAAAAATGAAGTAATTTTCATATGTTCACTTTCATTGATTGTTACTTAAGATTTGTAAAGTCAAGTTTCTGTTTGTTTTAATTTTATATATACGTATATATATATATATACCATAAACCATATTTTTACCATTCCCTGCGTAATTTAATAAGAAAATTTTTTTCAATGTTGTTACATAAGATTTTCTTATAAATCTCTTTTCAGAGATAAATCCTTACGGGAAATACCGAGCATACGTTGTATGTAGAAAAGTACAGTACATGTGCTAACGTATTACTATGGGGGAGAAAACAAATATTCAACTTTATTCTTGTTCAGTTTACATTGAAGGCATTTCGGGACGAGAAATAAATCTTAGTGATTTTCTCAAGAGAACAATGAAAACGAAAAATTTCAAATAAATTACATTTTTTTAATGAAAATGTTAAGGGAGAAAGAGGTTTATTATTTTACGAGTTAGTGCTAAGGAGGACGCAGGCCCACTTGGCCAATAATGAATACGGATAGGAAACGATAAGATTCTGAAACTCTTCAAAAGGCTTTAATTATGCTCTGCTTCCCTTTAGTCCTTCCCGACACGGATAGAATACGACAGCATTTTCAACCTCTCCAAAAGGCATTCAATATGCTCTGATTTTCTTTAGTTCTTTCGTACACGTATAGGGCATGATAGGATTCTGAATCTCTCCAGGCATTTAACATATCCATTTGGCAAGGTATTGTAATATGTTCCGACGAATTCCTTGCATTCTTAATTTCAGATCAAGGTCGTATTAGAATTGTAGATGTGTGGGTTGTTACATCTGGTGTCACGGTGACTGTTACTTTTGTTTCAGTTAAGTTAATACTGAAGAGAAATGTCGGGCTGAAAGCTATAAAAGGAAGAATGACATTTTTTTTGTTATACAATTTAAAAATTATGGTGAATTGTCCGAATTGGAAAGTGATTTAAAAATTTTTCAAAATTCATTTAATCGTATGGCAAATCATAAATCACTAAAGACAATATGCATATACATATATGTATATATAAATGGAAATGTCCTCTTACCTAGGACTTGACCATTTAAAACTTTTTCCAGTTCGTATTGTTGTTTTTGGTTTTCTGTATGCCCCTTAGATTGTTTTACCTGCATATCGTTTTACACTTTATATTAAGTACAGATAAGGTTATGCCCTAAAGGGGATTTGCAAGTGCAGATTTTAAACACTACTATAAGTTCATGATTAGCCGTTTTATATTCAGTAGTATTGGTATGTGTTAAGGATATCGTTACGTTTGTAACATCCAAAAATATATAACATATACACGTTAATCCTAATTTTCGAAAAGTGTAATTTTGTTAAAAAGACCGCATCGCTAGAGCTTTTTCAGTTTGGAATACAGCTATATATACAGTAAGCACTTAAATCAGGCAATCGATGAAAGAATAAAATTGAATAAAATTGTATGTCTATTAATGGAAGTTTTTTTTTTAGTAAAAAAAAATTCAGGTACGCGGTTAAACTTAAAAGTCAAAGCCCTAGTTAAGACGGACTACTGAAGTGAAAAAATAAACTCGACTTACTGGATTGAAGGCTTAAAGTAGATAAAAATCCTATAAAATGTTGAAAATAAAAGAGAAAGTTAGAAAAATTTTTATTCATTTTGGATTAAAATACATTCGATTCTAGGAAAAATTAGAATTTTTATATAAAGAGATATTAAACTTTGGTCCAAAATTGGTTTCGTTCGATTTTATTATTATACTCTAGCTTGCTATACATGGACATATTAAGTTTGTGCAGAGGCATGTAACTTGATGCAGATGGACTTGAGATAGAATCACTTTTAATTATCGCGTCTCTCCTATTGTTTGCTTTTTTTCTGGTGTACGACCTACAGGCCGCAATTTTTGAGATATTTTAATGAAATTTAGAACGCTGACGTGTTTTAGTGCACGGATAAAAGCTATCGAAAATTGTTGGGATCGCATCACGGTAGGTAATGTAGGTTATTTAACGGTGAGTCATGGCCAACTATAGTTACTTTACTTGTTATTATAATATATTCTTATTATATTGTTTTATTATACCCACCACTGTAAGATAGGGGTGTATTCATTTTGTTTTCATAATATATGTAATACCTAGGAGGAAGTTTCAGAGACCTTGTCTGTATGGCGGTTGTTGTTGACACATTCTTCGTCGCAAAAATGAAGTTATCGATTTTAAATTTGGTAGACGCATTGGAAGTTTTTTCACACAGATGTGTACTGAAAATAGGCAAATTGGTCAGACTAGATGGCCGCAGTGGAGCAAGAACTGCACGCAACTCCGTTTTTCTTAACAAAAATTTGTGCGCTTCTGCACGTTTCTTAGAAATTATAAAAGTCTAAAGGTTGAAATCTTCCACATTTGCTTTACGAAAAAGTTTACTCTTTACGTGCAAAAATTGAAAATATTGGCCATGCCCACATAAAGTTACAATTGATTAAATTTTATTTTTTCATTTTTTTATTGGTTTTATTGGTAATTTATCATGAGATAAACAAGACAAAATGTTTAAAAGTATTTGAACGTTCGTCAAATAAAACTATATTATCTGCCTAAACATTGGTTAATTGTGAAATGAGTATGGTAGACACCGCGATTACTTTTTTCTTAATAATAACAGCGTTATGGGTATCAAATAAAAGAACTTGGGGAGTAGAATACGAAAAGTATAGTGGTGAGTATGCGAGATTCTGCCTCCGACGAATATAACTTTCTTACTCGATTTTAATTTATTAAAAGTTCAGTAGTTACTTTTGAATATTCATCTCCTCGCTCGGGTAAAATTAAGTATCTGTCTAATCGTTGTCGTTGTTTTAAAATAATATATTGATAAGAAAATCAATACAATTTTATTTAAAAAAAAAAAAAAAGAACAAGAAAACATTTGTGTATTTGCTGTTTACTTATGGAAAATAATATCTTTTAAGGGACAATTATTGCTTCGCTTATAGACTATTTTTCGAGAAAGGAAATTTTTAATAAACATTTGTAATAAACATTTTTTTCACGGAACCACAACTGTTTTTAAAGTTGGCGGCCAAAAGTACGCCGGAGTTGAAGCACATTAAAGTAAGCTTTGCCTTTTAAAATTTCGCATCATGGTTAGATAACTGGGATACACTTTGTCTCTCAAACAACCTTGAGGAAGAAAGTCTAACGTATAAGAAGGATTAGATTAGAAAATGACTTTTACCGCTGAAAATTATTTTGAACAAAGAATTTTCATTTCGTGCATAAGTGCGGATCCGATGAACCTACGAGTCTAGGAAATCTCCTGCAACTTGACTTATATTTTAATTATTTTATTTTGAATGTTTAGATTATCTACGTAAGCAAATAAGCAACAATAACAAAAAGTGTGGCAACAATTTTTTTAAAATATTATATTATCATAGTTTAATTTTAGGGATAAAATTGTAGAAAATTTAAGGGTATCCTATAAGATGAGTACGAGGTAATTGCCGCAATTTTTCCGGTTTTCATTTCTATTATGAAATATAAATTGATTGTTGGTTGCGGATGATCCCCATCCTATACAATTATTTGGTTGTTGGTTGCTCGCATTGTGAATTCTTTTTCGAGTTTAAAATTGGAAGAAAGTGCATTTGTAAGTGAGTTGTGTACTGCTTTTAACTAAGATTGAATAGGTTTTTGCAAATTTATTAATATCTGCGGCATAATTTCGGTGAATATTGTTATTTTTAAATATTGTGGCAATATCTGTTAAGTGTTGATCTGTATTGAATAGGATAGTATGGAGTTGATATTTAATTATTTGGTAATTATAAGAAACGTTTATCAAAAGGAAAAAAAAAAAAAACGAATTGTATTTGGTTCGAAATGATGTTTTTAAGACTCTCTACTTGTTTGTAGTTATGTCTTATGTCATGTCAATTTTTCCATTTTTTAGCTTTGCTAATAAAACTTGTTAGTGTAAAGAATTTTTTATATTAAAAGTGATATATCATAAAAGAAAAAAAAAAGTGTTTTTTCTGGGTTTTTGTTTGTTTCGATATTTTAATACAAATACAAAATACCAACTAAATTATTTTGTCTGCACGTATGAAAATGTTTTTCGTTGGCATGCGTAGCAGTAAGAAAGAAAGGGAAGAATGAGGCGTGAGTAGGGGGATGAGAGGTGATACTGCATAAGCATGAGAAAAAATGCACATATTATGCTATCTAAGAATTTCAACTGTGTTTGTTTTTAGTTTTTTTTTTTTTTTTTTGTTCTTAACAGCATTCACACAGCCATGAATCGGAAAAAGAATTTAAACTTACTATCCACCTAAGGTATAAGCGTACGTATGTTATGATATCCTTTAGATTTATACAAAGGTTACGCTGAAAAACAAATCGTACGTAATTTAAAAGTCAGTGCTTTATAAAATCATTTTATTTAATGTGCGCCATTACAGACGCAGAAGTAAAAACAACGAGAAAGCCAGTTAATCAATTTTTTAGTTAATATTTACTTATTAGACGAAAAAATAGACAGACAGAACGCAATAACTGCAAAAAAGGGTCATAAGGTAAATCTTTTTTACTTATCTATGAATTCCAACACTTTAGGTATGTACAATATCATAAACTATACAAAGCCGATGAGGCTTTCAAGAGCGCTGATATATATGTGGTATGTATCGTAAATTTTTCAGAGAAGAAAAAAAAAAAAAAACTTAACTTAGTCTTTTTACGTCTATCAGCGAAGTGAAACCAAACTTTTTAAACGTTTCTAACTACATACATTTCGGAAGCGCGATAGAACGTACAAGTTGAGAGATAAGTGTATTTTGGCGTTCAAGACACACAATTTCATCTCTACTGGCAAATAACGTGACTATAAATTCGTATATGATATTGGTATTCCCGATTTTTGGCGGCGACCCACCAAAGCTTCCACAGCCATCAGAATCTTGGGTCCACGATGTTTTGGCAATTAGGAGATTGTTCAATAAATCGTCTTTTTCGATGTCACATTCACACAAATTTGATTAAGCATGAAGGTTTGTTTTTTCTTTTGCTCCCTACGTCGCAACCTGGTCATCTACTTCGTTTACTTTTCGTCTTAATACAACCGGTAAGTTATAAGATCCTCTACAAGACGCACAAATGAGATAAACACGCCAATTTACGTGAACAGTTGTTTAGTTCGAGTAAGAGACACTGTGCATTTAGATCCTATGTACGCATTAAGTGTTTCTACACTTTATTCATATTTTCCTTAAATATTAATTCATTAAGGATTTTATGATAATGTGGTTTGTGTTACTTTTTACCGAGATTATGAGTGAGAATCAATAGCTATTTAATAATGTACTAGGTTAGCCAACGTTACATTCCTTTAGAAGCATTGCCAGATAGAACAGTAGCTATTCTGGATCGGTGTGAACGAATAATTATCTGCCCACCTGTACAAGTCTTGATTACATCTGAAAAATTTTATGCAGTAGAACGAAGGTGATTGAAAATTTTCTTTTATTCACATTGGTCAGATTGACTTCAAACATTAAATAAATCAGGGTAGTATAGGTCGCCTATCAAATGGGAAAAAATTAGTAATTCTTTATTTTTTCTTCTTACTGTGTGGTCTCAAAACTTTACTTACAGCGATAACTCTCGATTTTAAACTTTTGTATATTAAATGGTGAGAGCTTCTGTGGCATATAAAAATTAGGTACAATTACGAGAGAGCAGTATGACACAACAAAGCCGGGTTATATGGTTTTTTGTTCGGATAAAAATTTATGAGACGTTGCCATCTTAAAAAACAAAGCTTAACCTTTTATGTGATGAATGGATTTTCTGATGTGCACTTTTAAGTGTGTTAGAAACAAAAAGTCAAACGTAGCATATTTTCGATCTTTGATTTCAAGTATAGCATAAAAATACATTACATTAACCCATAGTGTTTGTTAGAAATCTAAAAACAACTAAACAATTTTTCTTTTTATTGCTTTTAGAAGACCAAAATATTGGAATTGTGTATAAGTGACAAATGAAGAACTGAGTCAAATAATATAAATAAATAAGAGAAAATAAAACATAAATAATAACAATATGAATCATCATAAACATGTACACAAGAATACTGAAACAAGTGTTTTTTAAGGCGTCATTAATTTAAAGAACATATTTTGCTTTTTAATGATTTTTATTTATTGCTCATATCTCATGAGGCAACAAGACAGAAAATTCTCGTTTCGCTTTATGGTGAATTCTAAATACACTCAAAATAACTTGATCTCAGTTTATTGAAAAAATTGATCAAAATTGTTTTCATTTTGAAGTCTCAAGCGATTTAAACAATTGTTGGGAATTCTGGTATTTTTTTTTTTTTTGTATCATTGTATATACGAATGATATTTTGCAATTTAATCGACTTCAGATATGCACTGACTGTCTTTTGAGTTTTATCGGCATTTGTTTTTTTGTTTTTTTTTTTTTTTTTTTTTATTTCAACAAACGAATCTTCATATTCTAATTGTTTAAAATTTAAGAGCAATTTGTGCAAAACGCATTTTAATTTTTTACTTTCTTTTTTCCCTCATGGATGTGTCTTTGAAAAAGAATAACTTTTTCTCCTTTTATGACTTTTTGCTTTTAATTTTCTTTGACAGGTATTTTTTTTTACGTTCATAAAGTGAAAAAGCATGCAGGTGCATGTATGTAAGAATTATGGTACATATGCTGAGGGCAATTAGTTGCCTTTTTGTTTGTAAGAGAAGAACAGAACTTCTTCAATTTGTTGAAAAGGCGAAGCCTTTGTTTGTTGCTTTTTTTTTGGCTTTTTTCTTTTTCTAGCGCTTAAGATCATTTCCTGGGTGGCTTTGTTTCACGTCTTTTAATTTTTTCTTTCTTTTTTTACATAGAACGTTTAAAGCGGAACATTACGCTTTCAATTACATATAACTAACAACGCAGTTTTTTTTCCTTTAGTTAACTAAAGCCATCAAAAGTTGTAAAAGCAGATATTATATATACATATATAAATAATATGCCAATACTACTGCACTACATCTCTATAATACTGCTATACTATGTACATATGCGTAACACATCACCTATATATATATATATATATATATATACATATATAACCCTATAGTTGTACAATGGCTATTAACGGATCCATATGATTGTTTGATTTTTAAACTAATGGTTGAAATGTCATGAAATTTGAACACAGTTTTTGCGAAATTATTGAGTGATGTATTAAATATATAAATTTAAGACTCAAAAAACTTTTCTTCTTCTTTAGTTCGAAAGTATGATTGGCTCTAACTTTAAATACTTAATAAATCCTTACATATGTATGTAGCGTAAGTGGTGTAAATTGTGAAAGCAGGCTTTCATAAATGTCACGACTAAGTTGCTGATTATTACCGTTAAAAACATTTTCAATTTTTTCACCCAGTTTGATTAAACTTTTTTAAAGTGCATGCGCAAAACGAGTTGAGATTTGATTTTAACGTGCTATGCAATTGCGATACAAATTATCAGTGACTAAATTTGACATAAATTTTTATCGTTTCTTTAAAAGAATTCTCGATAAACACATTGGTTATATCATAATTAACAAAATTGCCCGATTTGGAATTCTATATTTTTGTTAATATTAGTTTGGGGAAAAAGAAATCCATTATTTTTTCGGTAGATGGCTGCACTGATAGATTTCTCGTAAAGTATCGATCAAACAATTTCAGATTTATGCTCGTTGGAAAGGTGACATTTCGCAGTAAAAAAAAATTCTTTTGCTGTTTTTTATTTGGTGCATTCAGTTGTGAGTTACAGCGTGTTAAAAATGGAAGTGAACAAAGAGAAAATTCGGTACATTTTACAGTTTTTCTTTGACAAAGGCGAAAATGCAAGCCACGCGGCTGAAATTGTGAATGGTGTTTATGGTTCCGATACTGTAACAGCCAATTATGTGCAATTTTGGTTTCGTAGATTCCGTTCAGGAATTTTTGATGTTAAAGATGCACCTCGCACAGGTAGGCCGGTCGTCGAAAATGTCGATAAAATCGGAGAAATGATCGAAGTTGACCGGCATGTTAGCAGTCGTAACATCGCCCAGGAGCTAAAAATCGACCATAAAACAGTTTTAAACCATTTACACAAAGCTGGATTCAAAAAGAAGCTCGATGTTTGGGTGCCACACCAATTAACAGAAAAAAACATGATGGATCGAATTTCCATCTGCGAAGCCTTGGCCAAACGGAATGAGATAGACCCATTTCTTAAACGGATGGTGACTGGAGATGAGAAATGGATCACATACGATAACTCTGTGCGAAAACGATCGTGATCAAAGAGCGGTGGAGCACCTCAAACGGTGGTCAAACCAGGACTAACGGCCAGGAAGGTTTTGCTATGCATTTGGTGGGACTGGAAGGGGATTACTTATTATGAGTTGCTTCCATATGGCTAAACGCTAAATTCTGATCTCTACTGTCAACAACTGGACCGTTTGAAGATAGCGATTGACCAGAAACGGCCAGAATTGGCCAACAGGAGAGGTGTCGTATTCCACCAGGAAAACGCTAAGCCACACACATCTACAGTGAGTCGCCAGAAACTTCGCGAGCTTGGTTGGGAAGTTTTAATGCATCCGCCATACAGTCCGGACTTGGCACAAAGCGATTATCATCTTTTTCTTGCATTGCAAAATTTCTTTAATGATAAAAAATTGGAATCTAGGGAGGATTGTGAAAATCGACTACTAGAGTTTTTTGCAAATAGAGACCAGGACTTCTATGAGAGAGGCATTTTGAAGTTACCTTTAAAATGGCAACAAATCATACAACAAAACGGTGCATATTTGACCCAAATCGGACAATCCGAAGCATGTTAAATAAAGTCCTGGAGTTCATATAAAAATAATGGATTTCTTTTTCCCCAAACTAATATATAGGCAACTTGAAGCGAATTAGTTTTTTAATTTATCTCTACAAATCAATCAATTGAGGAGATGCGCACTACACACAAAAGGGTTAGAAAAATAAATAAATACAAATTTGAGGTTATACTTAGACTTCAAATTATTCGAAAACTTTCCAGACCGACAAGTAGATGATAACAGCGCAAGCAGTCATAAGATATGTCTTTATTGAGAACTTGGGTCCTTCTTGTGAATTAAGCTTAAAACAGTAAAAATCAAATTTAACAAACTCGACGCCTTATGTGTGTATCTTTAGTTGATTAGCAAATGCCTATCCTTAAAGATAGGATAAATTTCAAATATAATATTACGCAATAGCTAGAATGAAATTAAGTATCTTCATATTGCTTTCTTAATAATAGTGCATGCTTATCAGGGCATGCAGGGTATATTACTTTTGTACGAACGCAAGTAACACCCAGAAGCCTTTAAGATAGATCTACCTTTTATTACACCAATCGATTGAGAATCCAGCAACAGAATTATCTTCTGAATTGATTTAAACTTGCCTGTGCGTAGGTGTCTGTGTCTGACCATGGATGTTCAACCTAAAAGTCACAATTTTCGATATATTTTGGTGACATTTGGTACGTTGACGCATTTTGTGCTAACGACGAAGGCTGTTGATAGCTGTTCGGATCGGTCCACTTTTCCTCCTCCTCTCTCCTTATATAACGCCTTATTCTAAAAAGTCGTTACATGGAAAAAAATTACCATTTTCAAAATTTCTTGATAAAAATGGTTAAGTAATAGTATTTCGATCTTTTAAATTAGTATGAAAAACTGGGGTAATTTTTTTAACGTCTGTGTCATATAACGATTCCTACGAAAACAAAATCTTTATACTTTGTAAAGGTCTAATATTCAATATTTCATGGTAAAAGTTGGTTCATAATAGTAAATTGACATAGAAATCAATTTTATCGAGTTAGGACCACGTAAGTCTATTTTTTGGAAGCCACCGAATATAAAGATTTTTAGGAAATATGAACCCTTATATGTTCATAGTAGTAATTTGACATAAAAATTAATTGGATCAAATTTAAACTACATGATTCTATTTCTTGGATATCACTGCATATAAAATTTTTCATAAATAGTAAGCCCTTCAGAAAATGGTTTAATATTTGATAAAAAAATTAACAGTAAGAAATTTTGACCAACGAAGTCAGTCTATTTATTAGGCTTTAACATATATAGGGGCTATCGTAAAACGCAAGCCCTTATACGCAAAGAAAGTCTGATTTCTCGTTGTTAATGATAGAAACTGACAAATAATGAAATTTTGAAAATGAAGTTTGCTAAATTTGCAGCGCGGCATGTGTCGTTTTGAATCTCCTTCAATATGTGGACTTTCATGAAAGTATCAATTTATATTACAGTAATGTGTATTATTACCAAAAGGAGTGAGTCACTATACTAGGGGAAGTGGTCTAGAGTATTTAATGGTCACCCTTGCTCGACTATAGCGTTTTCACTTATTTTTATTAAAATTATCGCATTTGGTGGTAACACCAACATTATGAGAGCTAGATACAGTTTACGGTCACTACAATCGATCATCATTCGTTTATGACGTAAAGTGCACGGTACTGCGTTTAAATTTAATTTGAGGTCGACTAGCGCGACCTCAGTTGCAAAAAAATACCACTGTTATCACAATAAATAGTATCCGAGTTAATTATTGTTTATTTTTCAAATTAATTGGCTTAATTACAGGCTGCGCTTCCATTAAAATTGGAGAGCAAAATATATTTTGGAGAGCCTTTCTTCCACAAATATTTGCTGTGTTATATTAAAATAAAAGAATTTCTTATTGTTATCTTTATGTGTATTTTAAATTTCGTTTAATGCAAATTCTTTGTAAATATTTAAATTTAATGTTTTATAATCTCACGCAAATTTTATTCCATATTTACGCAATAATTCTAAAACTCACTCATATGTAATATGTGTCAACCAGAGCGAAGAATTTGTTGTAATACGTTAAAAAGAATTCATGCAAATCTCTCTCTTTCTTTCTCTCTCTCTCTCTCTCTCTCTCTCTCTCTCTCTCTCTCTAAAGAAGTCTGGTAATCTGTTATTCGAAGAATTTTGCAATAATTTCATAATATTTTTTATTTCATGATTGTTTGAATCTACGAATAGAATGGAGTGGGGTGGTAGGTATGATGATGATTTTAAATATTAATCGAACGTAGACGACGAACTGGTCAAAGTTCAAAGAGAAAACTAACATTGAATAATATATTATTAATTCAAAACGTAATATGACATGACAAACAAGTAGGCGGTAGAGGATGTATGTTTAACTAAAACGCAATATATTTACATAGAAAATTAATAGTTTGACTCTTTGAAATAAAATCAATTATGTTTTCCATGCATTGCATGTATTTATAGTAAAAATCAGCAAAAAAATCTGATATACAAAAAAATGTAGTAGGTTTCCGCAAATTCGTGCTGGTAGTTAATACCCATAAGGTGAGATTATGTCCAATAAGAGTGATATTGTCATAAACATCAGTTGAAGCGGAACGATATTGATGAAACATCAAAGGTCAGCTGCGTCCTTTTGAAAATTAAGTGACGCGTTCAGTAAGGCTATAAAAATAAATATCGCTGTTACTTAAAAAAAAAAAAAAATCTCTTTTAGGAATTTTTGCAAAACATTTCAGACATGCACTGCGCAAGACACTATTTTCATTTAAGGCATTTCCCTTTAAGGTATCGTGGGTAGCGTTTACGTCAGTTTATGATGTGTTTTTGTTTTCTCAGGAAAAAATAAACAAAATGCATTGAAAATATGCGACTTTTACCTCTACTACAAGCGCGGTATAATAAAGTTTCGTTTAAATAACGAATTTCGATAAATAAATAGTTTCTTAAAATAAAAGTCAAAATATTGAGCTAAGCTAGAATATGAGTAACTGAGAAGGAGACCTTGTCGCGGATAGAATTTTCGCTAGAAAATTATACATAGAGTTAATACAGTAATAATAATATATAATGTTGAGGGTAGTACAGAGTTATTTAAGACGCATTATCCACAGTTACGTACTTTTCATATTTGCATTTTAAAAAAGATATGAAAAATTTCTGTCCGCTTCGGATCTGGACACTTTTTCAACCGCTTGCCTTCTTATGAAAAGTTTTGTTTTGGAAAAGTCGTTTTATGAATAACTGTTGGGCCGTGATCCATTTTAGTGTTTCCATTTGTTTTTGCCTGATTTTCAAATCTCCAAGTAAAATCGGTTGGTTCGATACGATGGTATTGAAGGAATTATTTGAATATTTGAGGTTTTTTTTTCAGGAGATTCAAGATTGTTTTAGTTTTTCAGCAGGGTTAGGTCTATTCTCGTTTATAAAGTTTATTTTATAGAGTAAGTTACAAACTCTTGTCTCAATGCTTAGCTTATCCATGAATTTGCAGAGGAGTCTAGAATATATGTACATTGTGAACTAGATTGTATAAAGCTTTTTTTTAAATTCTATTATTTTCATTTAATTCTTTAATTATTGTTATCCAAGAATTGAATAGTAAAGATTGGGTTTAAGGTGAAAGTAATCCTCTTTCATGCGTTTGGTTCTGCTCTAAAATATAAGCCGATTAATTATTTATTTTATGGATCATTAAATCATAAAACAATTTAATTGTAAATTCATTAAATGCTCTTTTAGTGTTTTTTTTTTTCCCAAAAATTTTTTAATGACTTTTTATTATAATTAAAAAAAAAAATCATAATCCATTTCATTCTCTTTGTTAGGTTTGCTAAAGGCAATGCATGCTTTTTTCATTTTCAACAAAAGCGAGCGAAAAAAAAAAGCCAGAAAAACGGTTCCTGTAATGTTTCCCAGAGAACTGAGTGAGTATAAAATTGAAATAGTGTTTGGCCTTGCTTTGAGCTTTACAAAAACGCATAAAAATATAACCTTGACCATGACAGTAGCATTCAAATCAGAACCGTCAAGTATTAAACAAATACATTGTCAAGGCCAATATGTGGCAAACTTGATTACCTAACGATTTTCAACGTGTAAGATATTTTTGAGTTCGCAATATTAAAACAGTAGACAAATTTTCTCATTTTTTCCCGGCTTCCTTGTACATTGTTATAAATAATAGAATGAAGCGAAGTGAGCTGAAATTTTATTTTTCTTTTCTTTTTTTTTCATACGATTGCATTTGTAAAATAAATGCGAATAACAGAAGTAGAAAAGACATTATGGTCCATAAAAAATTTAATTGGTCATAGAAAATAAATGTTTGCTACATAATGTAGATGTAGTAGTTGATGGTGGCATTGGTGATGATGACGATGACTGTGGAGTTTTGCAAACAGCAAAATTAATCCATGAAAATATATAAATTTATGTTTGTATACATCGCAGATGTTTGTTTATGATTTACTTACAGACATAAAAGACGTAGATTAAGAAATATTGATCGATAGCTTGGCTGAGTTACATAGAAAGAATTATCTGCGAAAGCAAGCAACGTTTGTAATTAATAAATTGCCAAAATAAATAGAATCCATTTTATATTTGTAAATAAAGCTAAATTTAATATTCAAAAGACGAAAAAAAAAAATAAATAAATAAAATTAAACGAAGTAAAAACGCGAGTAAATATTCTACCTCGTCTTACCCTTATTCATATAGTGACTTTTGAAAATAAAGGGTTGTACGGAAAATGATCGAAAAGGTTATTCGATCTGAATCATTCTCAATTGGTTTCGCCCTTGGGCCAAACCACGTCGGCGTCGGTTGTAGCTTGAACACAAGAATCGGCATAGCGTACGGTATAACAAAACAGGACCTCAGAACGCTATAAAGCTTTTCAATGATTTGATTCATTTCGAAAAACAAAAAATACTACAAATTAAATTAAACCGGTAGAGTATTAAATTTACACCTACCATCAAAGTAACAAATAGAATAGGAAATTTTTATGATTTTGTTATTGTAAAATAAAGGCTATTTCTGTTCAGAAACTTCAAATTTTCATAAGTTTCGGGAAGTTTTACTAAAAAGATTACTAAAAAAAGGGGTCGTACCAGAAACCATTAAAAAAAATAAATTCAAGAAATTATTGTGGAGAATCGAAGAGTGAAGTTACAAGATATCTCTAAATCTAAAGATATCAGATGGCAGTGTATTCATCCTTTGAGGTGGAGAGAGTTATTTCTAAATTGTGGATTGATGGCTGAAATAAAAACATTCCATGAATATAAGTCCTAATTGCTGCCTCACCCATTACATTCTCCGAATCTGGACCCTAGGATGTACTATCTGTTTGCATATCTCAAATGGATGCTCCACCAAGAAAGATTTGCATTAAATGATGAGGTCATTTTGGAATGTGAAGCATATTTTGCAATTGTTGACAGATAGGTCACCTAAAACCTATACCGAAATGTTAGGAAATCGCTGGATTGGTTGTAATATCATTTCTGCAAGCAACTACTTTGATAATTTAAATCGAATTTTATTTGCGCGCTTTAGTTAGTCTCAGAAATTATTACAGAAACGTCGCTTAAAAGTTTCACAATTTGTTACAATTGTATTGTGTTTTGGTCACTAATTAAATATCCGTTCATGTCGTTTGCAAGTCATTAGTAACAATTTAAACAAACATTGTGTTGTACCAGACGACCACTTAGATTTCCTATCGCACTTGTTCTCTCATTTTGTGTAACACAATTAAATAACTGCAAAAGTTGAATATTCGCAAATTTGCTTACATCCATCACTATATTTTAGTCAGCAGTTAATTAGTTGAGTTTAGCTTAAGAAATATTTCCTATTACGATGTTTTTTCCTTTAAGATCCATTCACTTCGAAAATAGTAAATTTATACAACTTCTTCTTTTCGTATGGTACGCTTGCTTATCCGACAAGAGATTTTTGTTATTGGCAGCAAGCTTGGTCAGGCTTAATGTACATCTTATCATTTGCTATGCCTTTCTCTTCTTTCTTCTTTCGTCTTCAAAGTGTTAAATACTGAAGACTTAACACCTCGGACAATAATTGCAAACATGATAATCTTTCAATATTCCAATCTCATCGCTTTCATTGTAACTATCATCAGCCATCAGTCATCAGTCGTCGTTATCATGAATCGAGTTAAAACAATTTAGCTGATTGTCAATTTCATTTTTGCGCTTGCAGTTGGTAATCATTTGACTGTTATATATATATATATATATATTTTTTTTTTTTTTTTTCTGTATCTATATATATATATGCATTTATTTAAGTAAGTAATGATTTTGTCTATTCACCTTAATGGATATTTATGCTGATTTTGTTTAGATTTATTGGTCGTAAAAAAGGCAAGAAAAGCAAAAAAATGTAAAAAGCGTAAATTTACTTAAAAACAGAAATGAATTTTATTTTTCACTATAAGGAAATCGAAATCGCTGGCGTACATGTATCATATGTAAACGTCGATGTAATTTTTCAAATTAAAAAAAAATTCCGAAAAAAATTGGGAAAAATTCAAAGGAAACATAAGGACGTCGCTTGATTAGCTGCAGACATAAATTTATTCGGTATCGAGCCTCTAAAAATTTGTTAAATTGCGACTCCTCGTTATTATCGATAAGCTTTAAACAATGGTATAAGTTAACCCGCTACATTACACTTCTCATGATTGTTCAACGTTTTGGAAAAGACGAGTTCTGTCCAAAAAAAAAAAAAAAAGAAACAAAGAAAAAAAGCAAAGGCAAGCGTTACTTTCCGTTTTTAGTTCGAAGCCCTAATGCTATTGAAGCGCGACAAATGAGGAGCAAAGGGTTCACGATTCGATATCCACAACGCAAATTAATGTAATGCTAAAAAGAGCAATTCGTTAATCCTAACGACAAGGACCATGTGTGCGGAGCAGCTAAGTGTAGTACGCTATCTATTGCTTCGATCGAATCGGAATCTTTACTACGCATACGTTGGCAACAACAACTACTGCAATTGAACGAAGTTCGAGATTTTATTTCAGGACATTTCAGGCATTCGAGTGCATATTGCAAGATTTGCTCAAGAATACGGCATCAATAACAATCTAACGTATACGTATGTGTCTCCGCTATACTGTCTCCAGATATTGTTCTTCCTTTTTGTGGTTGGCCTAAGAAGCCGAAAGATCTTTACGTCGTGCGGAGAGAATAAAGAACTGTTTACCATTCTTTTGAAATAAGCCTTCTCCACTTATAGAAACCGCATAAGGAACTGTTTCTGCAATTAATGTTTGACAAAAAGCTGCTAATGTCTTACAATGACATTTCAAGTGAAATTGGTTTTCTTTATTAGTTCCTTGAAACGTACATTAAATGTGCACCATAGCTCACGATAGGATGTATACAATGTTCATTTAACATAATGAGGAATTTGTTTTAATGGGACTTATGCGCGCAACGTTAACTTTCTGAGAAAAGAACTTTAAAAAATTGTTAAGTTAATAATTTTTGTATGAGCGAATTTTTAACTGTTTTCTTGCATTTTCTACATATTTTTGAAAAACTTCTCCTTTAACAATCATCTTTTTTTCTTTCTACATAAAAATACAACAAAATTGTACTTGGCTTAATATGCATTAATTTTTATGTAACCATTTTGTATGCATATGTGAACGCTTGAGCATGTGTGTAGTTTTATTTTAATAGCTTTGTGTACGTCAGCTTAAAAATGTAAATAAAAAAGTTTACACCCGGACACATACTTGCATATGTATATGTGTGCGAATTTTATGCAAATTTAACTACCATGAAATTATTATCAACATACAACAACGCTGCTACATAAATTATATCGAAGTAAAGAAAGAAAGAGAGCCTATGGCATACGCATATACACGTACAAAAATATAAAAGCATAAGTACGGTCTCGTAAAATATAAAGAAAATGAAGTGTAAACTTTTTGCGTATACTTATACTAAAATTTGTAAAAATCCGACTGCTGCATGTGTCTATCTCCACAGAGATAAAATTTTCATGGTAGATGTCTAAGCTTTAAATGGTTACAGGATTTGCTTCAAATTAATTGTGAAACAAAAAAAAAATACATTTCTACACATACATTTAATTTCCGATTTTAATAAAATGCCAAAGGATATGTTTAATTTCCTTTTTCGTTTCATTTTTAGGTAACTTTCTCCTTTTTTTTTTTTTGTTCTTCTGAACACACACAAGAAAAGGAGAAAAAACCCTATTTGGGAATCGTAAGTTTTTGTGCAACTTTTTGTACATGAACAGAATTAAATAAACAGATTAATGTTTATGTTTATGTTCGTCAGTGTGAGATTATGATAATGTGTTTATTGAAATTGCAATAAGGTTAAGAAAATTTCAAACAAAATTCCAAATGAAGTTAGAGTTAGAATAACTTTTCATCCCAGCACGTCAGACATTCAATTCAAATCCACTTCGAATTTCATTGAACTACTATAAAAATTTTGATTTTAAGGTTGAAAGTGGTAAAGTTGTGGGCGAGTATGAACTATCTTTTCGATCTTATTTTGTATAAAACCTTACTAATGACCAACTGATCCGAGCTCCAAGTTTCGATTTACGCTTTTTGCGGCAAAGCGGTTGTCGGCATACACACGCTTTCAAATTTCTTAGCACTTTCATATACAAGGAAATACATCGAAAGTACACGTTCTTTCGTATTCTGCAGATTTGATTTCCAGCAATTATTACTTGTATGCAAATCGTGAAGAAAAGGTTTGAGCCGAGTGATGTAGTCAGAACGTAAGCTAAAGAGTAGTTTATAAAATCGTTCTATAAAAAAAAAATGTCGAAATGTTAAGAAAAGGTCTTGAACTAATTGTACGACTCTGCAACGTCGCTGGTGAATAAAATCGAATTTTGGGAAAATGTTTTTTTTTCTTTACTTGGTCGCGGAAATAATCTATGAACATTTTCATAGTTTTTTTTTTTTTGCACTATTTAAGTATGCCAATGTTTGTTCATTTTTATAGCAAACGCTAAAAAGTTTTTATTTCATTTAAATTCTTTTAATATTTATAATAATAATTATTGATTTTCTTAATTGCCAAGTTCGCAGAGTTTTTATTTTTTATTTTTTTTTTTGGTCCATATTTTAACTGTTTTACTAATTAAAAGCGACAAAATGAAGGTAAAAAAATTTATTTTGTGTATATAATATATATATGTATATATATATATATTTGTATATAAAATGAATAGTTCTCTCATATTATAAAAATCAACCATTATAAAACTTTTATTTATTGTTCGAATGTTTCTAGCCTTTCAACACAAACAAAAGAAATTTTATGCACGAGCTAACATCACATGAAATACAAAAAAAAAAAAAAAGAAGAAAACAAAAACAATCAAACACATATACGATATAAAGTAGGTGAAAAACTTCGTTAGCATTACACATAGCCCTGCAAACGTATCGGATATATGCGGGAAGACTGTGCAACAGCAGAAATCTACATGGGTGTAAATTGAATAAAGTTGATAGCAAGGCAGGAAAAGCAATCGTGTACGTTCATGTCAGTTCATATATATGTATAGGCCTAAGATATGCTTCCACGTATATGTTCATAACTGCATTTCCGTTTAGCATTGCGTGCGCTAGTAGCGTTACAATTGTATTAAGGTAAGGTGCAAAAATCAGTTACAATATATAAAACTTTTCAAATTAAATAATGAAATGGACACGCGCCTGTGTGCCATAGGCAAAGGTGGAACAGCAACTTGATAACCACATTCCGAAAGGTATCGGCAAAAAAAAAAAAAAAATTAAAAAAAGAGAACGAAAAAATAATTCATAGATCGCTTAACGTAAATCTTTACATTCACGTCTAAGCTCATCGGCGACTGATTTAATGGTTTTGAAGGAACTATGTATCTTTTGGCCGATTCATACCTGATTTGATCAGTCGTCTAGTAAACTCAATCATAATATGAATACGATACTCGACAAAAATCGAAATATTTATCATCAGATAGTAAGATGTATGCATATTTTATTAATTGCGAGTCGATAATTAATAGTTATCGAGTTTGTTCGATATTGATAGCTGAAACCTTCCCCTGGCCTGGACTGGTGAGCTACTGCCGCCGATGTTTATCAAATAAAGATTTTAATCGGCTTCAGCAGGGATTCATCATTAATCAACAGAGAGAGAACGCATATTTGAAACCTATTGGATATTGGCTACCGCTATAGGCGTCTATTTACAATATTCGAAGCAAATCCTCAATATTTGCGCATTTTCGCTTTACTCAGACAGCTTGAGACTACTTTACATATATATTAAGTGACTGTAACTTAAATAAAAGCATTTCGCCTATGCGTAATTCCGTCGGCAGGTCTGCTTCTCAGCAGCACGTGTGCCAAACTAATAGCGTGCGTTCTACTCTTTTTCTTTTTTGTTTTCTCAAACTAAAAGAGCGCTTATCTGGAGAAAATAACAAGAAGTATTTTATTCAAAATATGGCCATCATTAACATTACGCATGATTGCTATCTTTCTGAGACGGTATGAAAGTACCTTCCTAAAGGTTGTCTAGTCTTTGGGGGCTATTGTGATAGGAAGTTTGCTTATCACAAAAATTATTGTTGGTTGAATATAACGGAGAATCCCTGGCAAGCTTCACTGAAAACGATTCATATGCTGACTTCTGTGATATTGTAGTCTTTTTACGACTTGTTCGCATGAGCAGTTCTTATTATTATACTATAAAAATGATTCAGTTTGATTTCACTAATTCTTGCTAATTTCGACTGCTAACGAAAGATAAAAATTAAACAGAGATATTTGAAAAAGTTATCGAATTTTTTTTAAATTTTATTTTGATAGTTGAGCTATTAAGGATAGATCGCCTGCACATTTAAATTTATTTGAATTCAATAATTTGTAAGCTCGTCCCAAAGTTCGTACATTAAATTTTATAGCTTAGAGAGTTTGTATAAGTAATCAAAGAAAGGATATAAATAACTTGCTTTGTGATAAAAATAAGAAAGTATTAAGGCTTCTATTGCAAGAGTAGGGTTACCCGGGTTTTGCCGTTTCACAAGTAAACTTAAGCAACATACAACACGCACCTTGGCATTGCATAAATATGATAAAGATATGTCTAAAAGTGGCAAGGATTTTTCTTTACGCTCACTTTCTCAGGGAAACAGATTTGCTAGATTTTTAACACAAACGATTTTCATGATCTCCGTTGAGTGCCGTCGCTTAAAAATTATAGATGAAATTTATCTAAGCATTTTCACTTTTTTGGTTATGGTTTGGTTTATTTGTGGGTGTGTGAGCTATGTCAGCTTTTTAATTTTATACAAAGAATTCTATTAACAACATATGCGTTACGATCAAGTCGTTTATTTTACAATTTTCGGCTACGAGAACAATCTTTGTTAAGGCGAACAGAAGTGAACTGAATTATGGCGATACGGAACCAATATCTGGCTGTTGTCAATGGAAAGACTTTATCCTTTTGACGGTATCTATAAAAATTGTAAGAAGAACTTCTTTTTATCTTTAAATCATTTATCGTTTAATTTTATCGTACCTTATAAGTGATAGTATCTTATAACTGATTATATATGCATACAATAAACGTAGCTACGCTGATAAAAAAATTCTTAATTTTTCTTTTTGTTTTTTTTGCTCTGTGTTTTATTGGAACGAAAATGGCTGAGATGGAAACCGATGTTTCATACATACATATTTACTTAGTTATGGTGAAACAAATGTAACCGAGGACTTGAGTAAGCGTTTATTTATATGCATTTGTGTGAGTGTGTGTTTGTGAATATATACGTGCATACACGCGTATATGAGTCACTGAAGCTCTTTAATCACGTAGTAACCTAGCACTTGATTATTCCTGGTCGAAGGCCGCTTCCTTTTGTATACATAGACATAAAAAAAACCGCGCATGGCACACTTGCTAATATCGCTTGCGTTAGTTTTCGGTGGACAAAACTGATAGTTCGAAAAGGGGGAAAAAAACTGACAAAAAATGAATGAAGGTTAAACTTTATCTCAATTTGACCGAGTTATCCATTGACAAATTTCAAAGATCTTGCTGATAGAATTGTAGCGAAGCCAATTGCATGGCTTTAAGTCAGCATATGATGCATGCACATGAATTATGATGGCTATGTACACCCAAGCCTATACCAACTGCGAAAGCAATGACATTGAAAAGAAAAATGTTTGTCAAGAGAAGAAAATTCAAACGAAACGTTTAAATATTAACTATTACGGTTTGAAATTTAAAACGCTCTTAAAAATGCTAAACGCATTGCTTTAAGTTGAAAGTTGTAATACCTTATACATGCAGCCATGGCATGAAGTATATTAAGTGCATGCGGATGCATGTAACACAAAGATCGATTCGCTATCATATCGATCGATTCAGAGTGATTTTTTAAATCATGTCTAAATTGAATTTCGCTGTCCGTATGTCTGTCTCTTGCCCATATGTTTTTGTGTTCAACCCATGCAGGTTGCAATTTTGAAGATAATCAGATAATGAATTTTGGTACGCGTTTTTATTGTGTTTCAGACTAACTATAATCTTCTTATTGGAAACATATTAGAATGGACCAATTTTCTGAAACTTGTCCATAAAATGCCTTGCTTTGAAAGAGGGATTATCAGTATTTCGGCATTCTTGGCCAACTTTTTGAAGCTGCTGCCTTATAAAAGTTATCATGCAAAGTAAGCTTTTTTATGACAAGAAGAACTCAGTTTTAATATTTTATGATGAAAATTGATGATAAAAATAATATAATTTGACATAAAAATTAATTGCACCAAACTTGAGCCAAGCTAAGTTTTTTGACTCGAACTCATTCAAACATTTTCTTGAAAAGTACGCTTCTATATGGCAAGATCTAATTTTTGATAATTTATCAAAAAAAAAAAATTAATCGTGAAAGTATTTTTTGAAGTGGCATTAGTTGTTTAAAGGTCAATTTGTAAGACAATAATATTTTTATTTTTTTTTTTTTTTTGGGAAAAATCTCTGCATTAGCTGGCATCAGAATTTTACATATTCATGATGTTATAGAAAACCTTGAGGTCGTTCTAGTTGAAATATCACGTTTGTGGTTAATTGTTGTTCTTTATTGAGTTTGCATATTTCATTATTTATTGTTCGTGTTTCACTAATTTTTATGTAATGCGAGTATAAAATATTCATTTTTACATTCTATCCGGCATGTTGTTTATAGTGGCTTTAGTTTTCGAATGAAAAAAATTTTTAATTACCACAAAAAGAATGATATGATTATAATTTTCACAAAATTTTAAATTATGCCAAAAACTTTATTTATATCAAATTTTCAAAAGTCTTACAAAGATGTATATTTAAGGCACAGCAAGTCTTACTAGCAAATCATGACGATCGCCTATAAAAGATACAGATATGGCAATATATTTGAATAAAGCCTGGGGACGATTTAAAGTTATTCTACCCTACATTAATTTTGTGGCACAGAGTGTATTATGTTTGTGCGGATATATGTACATAACAGCCAGAAGGACTTGAAATAAATTCACCTTTTATTGTGTTACTCACTGAATCGTTTTAAGACTGTCCGACCGTTTGTCCGTCTGACCCTCTTGCATTGCTTTGATCGTAATTATAGAGATATTTTGATGACATTTGGTGCACTGACGTCTTGAAACGTTGCTGAAAACGGTTCGGATTTAATAGCTTTTCTGACGGCCTCCATATAACGTCTATTTTGAAAAGTCGTTATTCGAATAACTGCATTAAGTGAAGTGGTGTAGGAGATTTAACCATCGACTTGCTTTTTTTATTAACAATGAACACAATATATATGTTTAAGTAGATTTCCTAGATTCTCTTTTGATACATTTATGTGTAAAGTCGTTCTTGAGAGCCGATTTTTTTATCGTTCATATAAAAATATTTCAAGGTCTTGATTCTCGGGTTGAACTTTAATCTATTCGGTTATAGCGAAGTGGAAAATTACATGCTTCCATGGCCGACATGTCGTCATCGATTTGCTTGAGACGTGACGATTGCATCAATAAATTGATGAGAAGCGGGTGGGCGGTGTGAATTATAACGATCGATGTTGTCCTATTAAATTTCATAAACCGTGAGCAATTTTATCCAATTTCATGCCATTCATATGGACTTGTTATGAACAATATATGTGGACTCAAATCTTATTAGAAAATGTATAGAGGCAAACATTAAGATTGTTTATTGGTAAATTAAAAAGAAAAAAAAAAATGATATAAATAATTTACAAATATTTTTGAAAAGAAATTGAAAAGGATTACTGTAATTGTCATAATGCAAGGTAAGGAAAACTAAGAAAAAAAAGAAAAAGCAAGGCCTTCCTGTGAAAAGGCTTCATAGCAGCATAGTATTGAACAGCGGGTTTTTGTTAATGACGTTGAAATTTTCAACTTGAGAATTTTGTGTAGATTTTTTCACTTAGCATAGTCAATCTTTATCAAGCGTATAAATTTGTAATCGTTGGTTGCAGCGAATCAACAAAAGAAGAAAAATGCAAAATGAATACAATAAGACTTATGTGCATGCGGTTTATAAAATTTTAAGTTAGGTTAAAGCGACATTGATATCATGTCCTAACTTAAAAGAAGAACATGAATGTAATTTTAATGTTATAACAGGCTCATTAGAAAAGTAAATATAAATTTAAATTTAAGAACATAAAACATCTAATTACTACATATTTTTATAATTAAATGACGTTGTAATAAAGGAATTACCTTAAAACAAAAAAAAAACAAAAAATGCATAAAATTAATATCTGATTATATACAAGTTATATTATGTTAATATTTCCTATACAACAACAAAAAAAAAAAAAAATGTTATGAAAAGTTTTATAAAATTATCTATACGCACTTATTATTCTACAAGGTCATCCATCTTTCGGTTCCGAAAGTAGTTCTGAATAAAGGACGCTTCTAAATTGAGATTAGGATTAAATTTTTTTTTTCAATACATTATTTGGACCTTGCCATTATTTGTAGTGTACAACACATAAATAGTTGCACAGCATACAGTATTGAGTTGAAACTTATTAGAATAATGATGAATGAACTCACGGTTACGTTTCGTGCACAAGGAATGAAGCTCATATTTGCCTCATATAAGCCTTCTAAAGAGTTTTGCAGGTGTTTAAAAATTTATGGGCTTGGGAAGATGGGGTTATGAGCTAAAAATGATAACTAAATTTTTATGGTAAGAATTAGATGATGACACGACTTGGCTTCAACAATATGGTTCAATGTGTTATACACTGCGTGATAAAATGAATTTTTTGAGCGAAAAGTTTAATGGTCGTGTAAACTTCAAAAATGTCTACGTGCAGTCGCCACACCAAAGATCATGTGATATAACCCTATAGGAGTTTTTGTTTTGGAATTTTATTTTGTAAAGAACAAATTTTCGGTGGGTTTTCACTCTCCGACGACCCAGAATGTTCTTCTCACAATAAAATTTTTATTTTCCGGAATTCGACTGAAAATTAATTTCTAACCATCGCTTTTCTCCTTCCCTAATGATTTTTCACTTACTCACTTCTTAATTACCCATCCACACAAATGAGGAAGATTCGCTTAATTCATATATATATATATATATATACGCCTCCACGCTTTTGTATGGATCACTTTATTGTCATAAAATTTTAGTCTTTTAACTTTACTCATTCACATTGAAATCAATCATTGGCTTCACTTAGCCATCGAACAGACTTTTTTTGACTAATGGAGCAATTTGAACACACTCACCATCAAAATCATGCAAAATATATTTTGATTTCATTTGCTTCAATAGCGGAATGTTGTTGACATTCCGACCACCAGCGAGAAAAGGTGTCGAGGAGATTTTAACTCCTTCGTTATTACTCCGGTTTATGCTCTAATCGCCATTGCCGATTGTTTTTAATTTGAACTTGTATATTTTAATTTTGAATAAGAATAACCCTGCGTTTCATTTCCTTTGGTCTGTCAGGTGGTAATGTTACAAAAACTTACAGGTTAAACTTATGGCCAACCTAAAGTACATAGAATCTATGTATGGCTTACTCCAATAAACTACGAACTCTTTATGAGCTTATCTACCGAGATTGTTCGTCTTATTGGTGAAAGAGCAGAGTAAATTTGTGGGAAAAATTGGTGTTCCATGATTGAGTTTTTAGAGACGCTTGGCGGCGACAGGAGATCATTTAAATGAAGTCATTTTTAAATAAAATAAGCATGCAACAATATCTAAAATAAAAGACAATTTATGTTGATTTCTTTTTCTGTCTCCGTTGGGGAATGGAACTGTGCGATTCTTTGGGTGAACATGTATGTGCCGAAACCGCCAAATTTTCTTCGTGCTATCTATAAACATTGAGTGTTGCTTCTATGGCTCTCACTTTCGAGAGTCGTACAGTCAATAGCAAAGAAAGGTTTAAGGTTTTAAGCTATCTATAACCTAGCAACGGGTTTTTCTGTTGGAAGCCTAAAAGATGTATTGGAAGAGGGCTCTCTTTTCTTCTCCCTTTTGGTTCTCTTTTATGGAGCTCATCAAACCGCATGATGGCCAGCGATATTTAAGACGGCTGTGGCACAGTTAGATGTGTGCTGCGTGATGACAACCTCGAGAAAGGACAGTATTAAAATGGACTACCGGGACGTGCGGAGAGTCCGAAGGCAAAAGTGGCTGCGTCTGCATGCACTAGGAGATCATCCAATGCTGTATAGCATGATGTAAATTATGTACGAACCATAAGCTATGACTGTCTGAAGAATGCCTTCCTACCCGACCTACTGGGTACGGCCCTTCGGCGAGTATTCGCGGTGGCTGTGGTTACCCCGAATTTTCGCTGGGAACTATCTAAGTGGTGTGCAGAAAGGCCTCCATGCAAACCAGTAAGTGAGAAAATGGCCGGCATCCATTTTCTATTTCGGTACCTCAGCGTAGTAAGGTCCACTTCAATGGAGATTGTTTTACTCCTTGAGGGGTCCTCAATTGAGCAAGTCAAATTGCCGATGGTTCTAGGGAACCTGTCTGATTAAGGCTTTTTTCTAGGTACGGACGTTAAATCCCTAAAGACATCTGTCTACGTTTTATTATAAATTCAAAGCGAAAAAAAGACTTATTTGACGACCCTAAATTTTATATGTATAAAATGATATATGTGGACATTTCCTATGTATTGCAAAACTACCAGATTTATTGGCGAGGAATTCTTTTCATAGCTGCAGTATATGTTACATATTTTTTTGTATATTTACGTTACAACAATATTGATTGTCACAATTTGTTGATGGTTAAGTTACAAAATTAATTATGCATTACACTGAAAGTAACAATACGAAAAAAAGTTGTTTGCAAACAAATAAAATAAATTCACTTTTTGCTTTTAAATAGAGTGAAAAATTTCATTCTTAAAAATTGAAATATGTTACACTAACTAGAGTTAGAGGCTAGTGCTTACTTCGTTTTAAGCCGAGAAGAGAGATAAGATTGAGATAAATAAATTCTAATATTAACAATAATGTGAAGAGATTTTAAAGGCTTTAGAACAAAAGTCTTAATAATTTACACGAAGTTTTCGAAAGCGTTTCGATAATACCAAAGTATTAAACAGCCATTGCAGTTAAGACCAATACACGTACATTCATTAGTTTGTTGCGTAAAGCAAGTTTGAATTTACCATCGTATTCCTGATATACCATCCCTGCTTCGGCTTCTATCTTTATTATTATTATTAAACATTGAATACTAACTGGAACTGGTGAAGAAGGTTCGCAACCTATAAAATCCGAGTTATTAAAAATGAAAGAAAAATAAATATCCCTATGAACCATTTAAATACATGACATTTATATATTAAAGCTAAAAATAAAGTTAATTAAGTTGCAGAACATAAAGTGTAGCGTCGTTCTGTTAAACGACGAACATTAGCTTTGTTTAAATTCCATTATTTTGATGTAAGCGCCATTTGCACTTAAACTAAAGCCGAATATAATTGGAGCGTACAACAATGAATTGGAAATTGACAAATGTTGGCCCAATGGTTATCCAATGGTAAAGGTGTGTGAAAATAAATGGAATCATGTTAGATGCACAGAAGAGTTCGAGGATTAGTTAAGAGAAGTCCTTATGTCTCTGATATATCGATCATCGATTCATCAATCAGGGATGTGGTAATACTAGCTTTTTCTCATCAGAGCGGCAGTATGCATGCTGGATATTTTTAAATCCGGCTAACTCAGACAAATTCGTTACTTCTTTTCGAATTGCCGAAACGAAAAGAAATTCCAGCTCATGGATTAACTTAGAAAATGGTCGAGAAACATTGCACAAACGCTAAAGGAAAAAACTGAAATACAACTGAAAACTTAAAGAAGAAATAAAAAGTAAAATGTGGCAAAAATTGTTGTGACAAGAAATAATGAATTTTCAGGGAAAAAAGCAGTGACTTCTCTTTGTGGTACTTGCTTTATTTCATATTATAAGCTGGTTATTATCGACAGAGAGACAGAGAGAGAGTATAGTTATGACCAAAGCAAACTCTACCACACGTGAGATTTGAACCCGCAAATCCTGAGATGGTTATCTTCATAAGGAATATTAAATAAATAAGTCGAACTACTCAAGCAAATTGCTTTAGTAAAATACATGCGCACTTGAGCGGATGAATAGTTCGGCATAGTTTTAAGAAAAATATCCAAGGATAATGTTTCAAGCAAGTTCTAACCGTTTTACAGAGTTTAGAGATTGTTACTAATATTGAATTGCATCGAGCCGTAATCTAACCCGTATCTTAACGTTTACTGATTGTTTACCCATGCCGGCTTCATCTGACGGATTAGCTAAATATAAAGCATCATAAGTTGTTCCAGCGAAAGCAGAAAGAAATGCATTAGAAAATGCTGTTAACAAAAACTTATGTAAGTGAGTCGAAAAATAATTGCAATATGCTATATGATATCATTATTTTCTGGTAATATTCGTCCACGGAACGTTAGCGGCACGAAAATTGAAATGGGCATGTGGTGGCTTCAATCGGCGACTTATTGTCTTTCGCTTTCCTGACGGTACTGAAACGTTAGCCTTTTCTTGAATAGCATTAAAAAACCAGATTTCCATTCAACAGGCAAATTCATGTTCGATCTGACAGGTGGAAGAAACTAGCCCCTAGTAATGTGCGATGTTTCTGGTGATGAAGGCATAATAATGTCCTAATTTTCAAGAAAAAAATCCTTTGAAATGTAAACCATGGTTCCGATAATATGCATCATTATTTAATTTTTTTTTTTTTTTTATGTGTCTTTTCTTTACACGAATTTATCTGTAAACGAAGCTTCCCTTTAAAAGAACCTTTTTTTTTTGTATAGTTTTCATAAAACAATTTTTGTTGTGAAGCACCTCAGTACGTATTTTAAACTGTAAGTTATTTATTTTACTAAGCGATGGACAGTTATACACGTAGAAGATTTACACAAGCCACACTGAAAAAATTGATTTATCTTAAAAAAAAAAAAAAAATACACAAAAGAATAATTTATGCAGTTATCATATAAATTAATTAACAACTAATGCAACAACATAAGCGAAAAACAAATAGCGAATGAAACGACGGTTTTTTACATTATATATCATTCGACATCTCTGATGCTCTACAAAGGTTTATCAAATGTAATTTCTAACTTTTATTGCCACAATTGGTTAAGGGAAAATGATGGACAATATGATGTGGTCTACATTGCATTAATTTGACCTACGTAAGATAAATGAATCGGAATGAATCCAGCGTTTCGTTTATTTGCCTATAAAATACTGTATTAGCCTTATTTTTTTCGGTTACGTTAAATCGCAACTGTTACAATTTTATTACATTACACATCTCTCCCTATCATCCTTATAAAGACCGATTTTATTGTCCATAAGTTCAACGATAAATAATCTAATAAAACA
The DNA here is from genome assembly GCF_014805625.2 of Glossina fuscipes. NCBI lineage: Eukaryota > Metazoa > Arthropoda > Insecta > Diptera > Glossinidae > Glossina > Glossina fuscipes. Next base: position 935,316 of record NW_023998433.1, on the reverse strand, counting down.
TGTTACCTCGTTACCAGTGCATATGTTTTTGTACATCACACAAAACGAGTGTTATGACGAGAACAAGTCTGTTGCCCGGTAAGGATAACTTTATTGAATGTGATGATGATGGTGTTGATGAATTTAACACCTCAGCTGGTGACAAATGAAAATGTATTTTTGTAAAATTTATTACTTTATCGAGAATCATTAATTTATCATGACTTGCAATGATGTAAAGATGAAAAATGTGGACACTTACACATACTCTCAGTAAATGAAATTGAATTTAATAGAAATAGTATGCGCAATAAAAATAAAAAATAAAAATAAAAAAATGTGTTAAAGAGCAAAATGTTATATAATCATTTAAGAGATTGAACTGTAAATTTTAATAAAATATGTGAATTTGTGAATTAAATAAATAATTAAATTTATTTTAAATTTTATTACATAAAAGAAAAATTCAACTATATTTACTACTACTAATAATCATTAAACAAGTGCCTCGTTAAAGTTTTCCGAGATTCGAAATTCTTTCACTGTGCCTAAGGGAGAAGATTTTTTATAAACAACTTTAAAATGCAAAACAAGCACATATTTCGTCTTTTTAAAAACTTTTCGCATACCACAATGTTCGACCCTTAAATTAGTGAAATCGCATCAGCAGGCAATTGCCCCCTCGATAGCGATTTAACGATTGTTAAAACCTATTGTTTTAAATCGTATGAAACATAATGACAAATCATTTGTTAATAGACCTTCTATCTTCTTTTGAGAAAATTCAACTTGTTCAAACTTGTTGCAAAGCTTAATAGACGAATTATTCACCATTAAAATCTATGATCTTTTGCCACTTGTTGGGTATCTTAAGGATTCCCTCGTGATTTGGTTCGGGATAAAATAATCATCGATCTAGTTTGACACATCTTTAAATTTGCAGAGATGCTTGTCTTCTGAATATGATTTATATCGATTTGAACCGATGCTAATCAGAAAGAGACAGGGGAGAATCGTGGAGAACTTTCCGGATTAAGTTAGACATCATCTTCTGCGTTACTTTTGCTTTAATTGGAGATACGATTTTTTGCTCGAAATCTTACAACAACTATCACTATCGAATTGTTTCATAGCTTGCTGCATATTCAGTCCAAACGAACTAGATCATCATTCCGCAACTTCGGCTGCATTCTATTCCAGTTTAATTCGATTAAAAACAGAAGAAAATCTTGAACGACTGCTTTTAAACAACTGAAACTGAACTGATATCTAAGTTACGTGTATTTAAATTTTCGGAAAAAATGGATATTTCCCGGAATTATGAACACTTAATAAGGTTTAAGCTTGAACCAGCGAAAAGCTTGAGCTAACACAAAAAAAAAAAAAATAAGTAAAAATGCTATAGTGAGGCAGGAACGAGCTGCAGAACTTCGCTTAGTTATTAATACATCAATAATTATACATTATTTTTATACGAATGCACAACTTTCAGGAAAGTGCTCATATTTGCGGATACTCAAATGTCAAAATGGTCTAAATTAAGCAAACTTAATTTACTTGGCAAAGAATTTATTATTTCCAAGTTGCTTCTGTCGTAACAAGTCTCAAATTAGACTTTGGCGTCACAGAAGAAGAAGAAAAAAGTTTTACAATTTTGCCCTATAAAGCCTTATTTTTCACTAGAAATCTTAAATGGATTCGCATCCATAAACTATACCTACGTGGTCCATTTTTATATTAAGGTATTATTATGAAAGAATTCGCAGTAGCAAGTATTAAAAATTAGATTTTTTGCCTTACAAAGATTCAATTTCCTTAGGAGTGGTTGTCTGGCAAGCGGTTCAAAAACTTGCCCCATTCGATCTAAGATTTTCAGACCAATTTAAAATACCGAAATGCTAAGTGATTTTTGTCGTGAAATTCTAAAAATTATAATATTTTTTCTTACAACGACCTATCGAAATAAGGCGAAAATATATGGAGTGATTAAAAAACTGATTTCGCCCGTGAGCCAAAAGACGTTAGCTTCATCAAGATATCTCAAAATATCTTTCAACCCGATAAGCTTCATCGTTTCATCAGAATGATTCAGTGTATCGAGCACTATAATAAAATCCTCCGCACAAACTTGATATACTCCGTACCACCATTGGCGTAGGGTACAAAAACCATGATCCAGTTTGAAAGGATAGTTTACCGTAACTAATTTTATATGTTATTGCATTATCAACGCAATGCAATGCATGCATACATCATTATAACTTTAAAGTGAAAATATTATTGAAATATCTGTCAAACAACTCTTTGTGTACTCTTTACAGTTTAGAATAGTGCCCACTTTTGACGAGTTTTTTTACCTTGTTTGCGCATAAAGAAAAAATAAAAACTTTTCAGTCCGCATTTCAATTTTTGTTATTGTGCGATAATAACGTTTTTATTCTAATTTTTTGTTTTCATATTCTTAGTTTTTAAATCAACATTAACTGCTACGTAAATTATCAACTCCATCAATATTGAAATAAAAGTTTTTGTGCTTCCTACAAAGAAAAAATAAAAATACATACGAAATGAGAACGTGCGAGAAATGAGTGGTAAAAAGAAACGAAGAATGAAAGGCAAAGAGTGAACGATCAAAAAATAGAAAAAATAGAAAAAATAGAGAGAGAGAGAGAGAGAGAGAGAGAGAGAGAGAGAGAGAGAGAGAGAGATGCTTGTTTATTTAAGAGGAGGATACAACTTACATGGAAGTGAATAGAAGAACAAGTACAGAAATTGTATTCGTCTATGATGCATCTTTTATATTCTATTCACTCCTTTCCTATTTTATAGACCTATAGGATACTCAATAGCGAGACTTTTTAGTCCACTTGGCCGTGACAGGAATGAAACTTTTTTAAAATAAAAATATATGATAAAACAAACTTTTTTTTGATTAGCAAATTACCAACAACCATAGTCGAAACCAATCATCAGTTACTAATTAAATAACATTGGTTCATAATAAGTACTAAGTGATCATAATTGTATATTTAATGAAATGATTGAAAAAAGAGACCCAGTAGATACCCAGCAACACACAGTTGACCAAATTAAAATTTGCTCATTAATCAATATCTTGGGCATAAAACAATGACTTTAACTCAAAGGCTTACATTGGAAGCTACAAGGCCTTTGCATATGCCCTTGATCGGCAAGAAGTCTGCATCAGATTTCCTTTAGATGTTCTTCTTCATTTTATATCGCATAAGAAACAAAACACATATCCTAATTTATTATTTTACTGCAATCGTTTGAGTAAAACAAACGATAATAAATTTTTTGTTCTTAGTGAGGTATGCGTGCGCCATTTAATTGTTGGACTCTCTACGTTTCTAAAATAGAAGTCATGCTTTAGGTTTGAATTAATTCAAGTGTTTTTCATATGCACATATTAACAGCATATTTGAAGTTGATAATGTGTGCGCAATTGTATTTGTAAGTTGACCAACATGCACATGTAATATCTGGGGGTACACGCAATATGAACACATTTCAAATTTATAAATCATGTTTGCGAAGAACATGTTAGCAGCCACGGATTTGCCAATACACACACACACACACACACACACACACACACACACAGGCAAATATATTGTTTATCATGAACACCAATGTATCAAAAAAATATATATCCACTCGAAACTATACTACCATGTATTTGTTCTGCTAACCTTATTTCTCTGAGGATTATAAAATTCTATATTATTATGCTGTTGTTAACCATGTGTACAAATCTATGCGTTTGGTTGCGGCGGTTTTACGCGAGAAGGATGCTTATGTGTAGACGCTAGCAATTCAATCAGACATTCAATCAAGTCCAGTATATCCGTCGTTGCTTACCTTTCAGTCACTTCAAGAATAATACTGAAAGGAACAAAACGGTAGAGACGACTGCTTACCACATTGTATTGTCTATTATAGGCATACGTACACGTCGATGTAGATGTGAATACAATCAATGTAAATGATGGTGGGAAGTTGTTTTTTCACTGACTACAATATACAAAATTGGTTGAAAACGAATCTGTGTGTGTGTGTGTGTGTGTGTGTGTGTGTGTGTGTGCGTAAATGATAGTGATATAAAATGAGTTTTTAATACTTGTCAAGGCTAACAGCAACAGCAATAATATTGCGCAATGGTTTTACTTTTCTTTTTTTTCTGTACCTTTTTGTTACTTTTTCACATTTTTCCCTTTTCTTTTTTTTTCTTTTCTCATTACACAGAAAACGTAATAAAATTGTTCGCGAAAAGATATTTACCTAAAAATGCAATATTATCGAAAGGATTTTATCATTTCTGAATATTTTCCTTTTTACCACTTTATTTATTATTAATATTATGGTAAAAATTGCAACAGAGGGAGAAAACAAGCAAAAAAAGGAAATCTGAAGCAATATTCTCGATGTAATAAAAGTAAAATTTTCAATTCAAGTCGAAAATCTTCGATTTATTGAGTGACTTTGCACTTTTTTTGCACATTATTTTTACTACAGGTATGTCAATGATGGAAAGTTTGAATATTTGGAAAGCGCTTTAGAACAAATTTACACATGTTCTATTGCGAAAAAATGCCATTCAAATTTTCTAAATCTCTATTGAACGTAATCAGTCACATGCACTTCCATCTTGACCTGTATTACATAACTTAACGGGTGCTTTGTGTGCCAAGTTTCAGTTTCGCATATTGTATGACTTTGATTAACAGAACGCCCACTTGTTGGCATCGGTGTATATATCAACGAATGAATTTAAGAAATTTTTCAGTATTTATATATTTCTTGACACATTCCGCTTTCAATATATATTAATGGACGATTAATATAATATTACAAGTTGTAAAGAGACTATTTGACGTATAAGTAACATAAATATATTTGATGCTTGTGAAAATCCCTTTGTCACTTACTATGCACGCATAAATTCTACAAACTTGTTTTCTTTTGTGTAGTGAAAGAACAATCAATATAATATTAAATACAAGCAAAACAACTTTTAGGTTACTTATACGTCAAGTATAACTTTTAGAGCTCATAAAATTAAATGAATCGTGTACAACCCACTAATGTCATATTAAGATTTGATTGCTCTGGACACAATGAAGTAAACATATACGCATGTGTATATATTCTTGCATCAAATTCATGAAATTTTCTTATTTCTGGTGTCGTTTTTATTATTATTTATTGATAATTGTCTGTGATATTTTATAAACTATTTTCAACAAAAGAAAAACAAAAATTTAACACAGACATATGCCAGATTTATTTTGATTGGAGTCAATTGAAATTGCATCGTCTTACTCTCGCCTCTATTATTTATATTGCATATTTATCGTTTTTACATAAAGAAAATTCATTTGTTACACTCCGCACGCTGATGCAAATTTCGATTCGATATATTTTGGCGATATAATTCGCGAACGCATTCTGTCCTAAGACCCGGACCATAAAATGCTTCATTTTGACAAAGTTGATATATGAGAAAAAATTTGTAATTTTTATCTTTTTCTTAGCAAAAAGCGATGAAAAGTATTTAACGAATGAGTGAACAAACTTTAAATAAAACGACAAACAATTTTTGAATTCTTCTTTTCAGAAAAAACAAGCGTTTATATAGTCAGAAGATGAACATTGTTTCAATAAAGCGATGTACCAGGAGATGTACCATGTTAAGTTTGAATCACTTAGATCTCTCTTTTGGCTCTCTTCCTATTATGAAAATTAAGGTTTTATATGGCAACAAACACTTTTTGATGCTTTGTGACAAAAGTGTAGGGTATTTAGTTGTTCACCTCGCCAGAAAACAACTTTTCAGATTTATGCTTTAACTTAAACAAAAATTGCGCTTTCCGGGGCCTGCACATTATATTTCCTGATTGCTAGCAGACGGTTTCTGAAATTTCAACTGATTATGGCAAAAGTGGAAGAATTTTTATATTAACCAGTGACAACGAACGAACTTGCTGCTTCAGCGCGTTGCATTTCTCAAATTTTAAAGCGACATCTGCGCAAGCCTGATTGCTGTTAGAAATACATGGAATACACGATACGACGTAGGTAGGATCTCAAATAAAAGAAGTGCATGAAAAGTCCGCTGACAATGCTGTGCTGGTAATGCGTGGTCGCGTACCTGTTTAAAATTTCTAAAAAGTTAGCTTGAATAATATCCCCTTTATCACTATAAACTAATCATTACAAAATGTATCCCATTCATCTCATCTCACTGTTCATTGCATCTGTTGGGCATCTTAGCCACGATATTTTTTAATCTTGAATTTTTTGTTTATTCATTTTTATTTTGTATCTCACCTAACGAGCGCTTGACGGTTGCTATCTTTGATGATTGCGTTGAACGTTTATAACCGATTGGGAGAAATGCCGGTGGTGGAGTTATCGGCGGTGCTGGTATACCAGACAATAGTTCATTAATCGGTGATGTCGAAGCTGATTTAGATTTAGGTATTAATTCAGTGGTTGGCGACGATACCTTATCATTGCCCACTGTACCATGATAAAGCTCTAAATGATGACGTTCACAACGACGTCGTCGTCGTATATTAGGAGCTAAGGTTTTCATTATTTTTGTTTCATTATTCGTGCGAGCGAAAGGAGGATTTTCATTTTCTGCATTTAAATGTAGATGATAAACACGTAATAAAGTGTTTGATCTTTGTTGTTGTTCTTGTTGCTGTTGCTGCCGTTGCTGTGGAAATTGTTCAGTTGACTGATAATGCAGCATTCAATTTAGGAAAAGTATTTGGGAGCACAAAAAACGATCTTATAGTTGATTTTGATTTTATAGTCCTCTCTTGAGATAAATATTATTTATTTTTCTTTGTTAAATATTTTTTTTTTTTTTTTAAATATGTTTTCTATATATTTTACCAAAAAATAATTATGCATTTATTCATTTATAATGGTTTTTATGTTTAGTTATTTGATTTATTTTATTGATTGTTTGGTATTTTGGTTCTTTTCTTTTTCAAAATAAAATAATTTCTTCTTATTAAAATAGTAACTTTATTTAATTTCTGATATATTTGTTGATATCTTACTTTCTCTTTCTTTCTTTCTTTGGATTTTGCATTATCTAAATGGAAGCTTATATTTGCAATATTTTGTAATGTTTATTTTTAATATGTTTTTAATTTATAGCTAACATTAAAAGCATTTTACTTATACTTTGGTATTAATTTTTTTATCTTGTAAAAATAATAAATATCTCTTTTTGATTAAAAACTTTTATTTTGACATTTATTTAAGCAACTCTGTAAACGTTTTAATTATTTAAAAAAATGTTTTTAATTAATTGTTGATTTAAAAGCTTTGTTTTGTTTTTCTTAGCATTTTTTAGCGCTGCGTCTTTTTTTAAGGTGCTCTTGTCGTTGTGTAATGTTTTCTGCTTTTGTACGTTTTATATGATTTTGATTAATATTCTTTTTCACATATGTATACATATATAATATAATATATAGATAATATATAGGTAAGTGTATGAGACAAGAAAAAGTGTAAACAAATGACTTTTTTTTTTGTTAACAGCAGATTTATGAAAGTTTTGTATATATCTATTTTTACTGAATCCGGTTAATTTGACAGGTAACTTTCGTGAATTGTCGTAGTCACAAAATTAAACATAGAAAGCTGCAATTTGGCATAAACGTTGCCTGATCGATATGTAACCTCGAGCCCATTAAGGGCCGTTATAATAGGTTACAATGTCTACTATAGGTGCAATAACAAAGTACAATAATACAAAATGTCCTTGAGCAATCTAGCGGAGAAGAAAAGAAAATTGGCAGTAAAGGGAACACAAAAATGAAAAAGAAACAGTAACCAAGAAGGTAATTAAACTAGTATGAAAGAAAATGACACATACCACAACCAGACCTTTATGCCAATGCTAAGTAAACAGCTAATCTCATTGTTAGCGGGGAAGATTAAAAGCCTTCGTTTGTAAGCGAGATAAGAGCATCTAAATTGTCGCAACTCTCCTAGGCAGAGTATTATAAGCTCTTATAACCCTTATTTGAAAGGATTTGGCCGAAAAGCTCGTAACTCATCAACAGATGGTTATTGCGAGCATACCTCTTCCTTCGGCTCCTGCCGTAGGATAACGTTATAGAGGTTAAGGAGAAGTCTAACTTTAACGAAATTGGCGAAAGTACACCATAGAAAGCGCAGAATATAACCTGAGATATGGTGTAAGAATACATAATTAACTATACGACTACGTAATAGCCTTAGTTTCCTCAAGCTTGAAGTACTCGTGGAGCGTATAAATTATAAGTGGCATAATCAAAGCTTTGCTAAAACTTTCTGAGTACGAAATCGAATCGAGAGCGCAGGGAATTTATTTGTGCATCATAGCATAACTTATCATCGATAATCGCGCCCAGGCATTTCAAACTACTCATAGTTTCAACCCGGGAGTCGACACAATATCGCAAATGTCTTAGCCCAATTCACCTAAAGTTCATTCGCGGTCACCCAACGGGAAAGGCAGTCCAAATGGTAGTCAATCTTTTAAAATTATCAACACTTCCGGCAAATAAACTCTGGAAATCATCAGCAAATGCGTAGGCCCTACACGAAGTTAAGTTAAACATATTGAAAAAATCATTCATATACACAGTGAAAAGCAGTGAGAGAATGATCACTGAGGTACACTACTGCGCATGTGCAACGGCTTAGACTTGACAGCACCTATAAATATAAAATGTAAACGATCCGAGAGATCGGATTCTATCAGAGTAACAGCTGACTTTGAAAAATCAAAATCCCGCATGAGTTTATGAATGAAAAGGAAAAGCTTTAGTTAGCTCCAGCGACAATAACATCGAGACATCCTCATCACTTACTGTTCATCGCATTGAATCCGTAACAGTCAGTAATAAAGAGGTAGTGCTGCACACTTTTCTAAATCCATGATGAGACTCAGAAAATAACTTAATTACATGTCCAAAGAACTTCGAGTTAATACGCAAGATTCAAATCGAGCTGATCACCACGCCCAAGAAATCACTCTCTTATAATCATAAAATTGCGAGCATATGTCCACCTTACGCAAGTAAGTAGTAAGAGCCACGTAAATGAAGGCATGGTAAGGAATATCTGCCAAATGGAATCGCTCAGAAGCTAATAGATCCCTATATCAGACGTAGATATAGTCGAATTGGCATGTGCCAGAAAAAAAGGCTAGACATATACATTTGCTACATTAAACCATTAATAATCAATTTATAACATTTGAAGACATCTACTTCTTAAGTGAGAATTTCTCAGTTTGAACTCACAAACCCATCAAACTGACAGTTGCCCTAAATCTAATGT
>NW_023998433.1:915752-925862 GCF_014805625.2 Glossina fuscipes | reverse complement strand
TGTTTAATATGGTTTTTCTTTTCCACGCTCAGAAAAGACCTCAATACAGTTCTGCATTTTTTTTTCAACATTTCTCACTTATTACGATTCAGACAGAGTAAAGACTTCTAACTTCTTTCAAATGCTTTTTTACATTCAGTGTAGTTGGAAAAATGTTTCAATTTAAACTTTAAAGGGCAAGTTCTCAATTGTGATTAGTGTAAAACAACAACAATAACAATTTTCCTGAGAGCAAAGAGTGCGGAAATCATTTTCGATTTTCTTATGTATGTTTTTTGGCCTCTTATATTAGGGTTCTTTTTACACGTGTTTTACTTGATTATATAGATTGCAATACTTAAACGTAGGTGACCGTTTAGCTAATGATTTAACAATGGCCGCTTATTCGCTTATTGTTGCATTCATTGTCAATTGTAGCAAATCTCATCAGTGCTAAAACTGTGAGGTGAGAAACTAAAATTTGCGTCGTTGCATTAAGGACAGAGGTGAAATACTTTAAGTACTCACGATTTTATTTAGAAGGATACTAAGTTGTTTCCTCTTTATGACTTATAACTCATATCTGCATGAAATCTGAACGCTAGAGAGCAATTAGTTGGCCAGTTGAACTTCGAGTATAAGCTTTGAGCGAAGAGTTTGTTTTAAATTTGCGGTTTTACAATTCTAAGATACGGAATCCAGAAAATCCAAGCAGTTAATTATTCCAATATAAGAAAGTACACTGCTATGATAAGACAGGTGTCCATTTTCTGTGCTGATTTCGCGAGCTTCATCAAAACGCGAATGCCGTTAATGCATATTATGTTATATGCATTGGTATATGGTGTGTTCGCAAAGGATCCCTCGGACGTATATTTTGTGTATTATATTGGAAAGCATCTTTAAAGACATTCTTAGATTAATGAATTCATAACAAAAAAAAAAAATTCATAAATTCATAAAATTCTATTGTCACATTGGGAGTATAAATAAATTAGGTCCCTTTTTGTGGTAAAAAATGTGCTTATTTCAGAACAAAATCAACGAGTAGATCAATCAAAGTATTACCCATCCCTGACTACTATTTAATTCCCACTACTCAAGCAATTGCTGAATTCAATCTGGACGATATATCTCGTCTCGTCTCTTCTCGTCTTTTGAGATTATCCCCGAAGATATTCATATTTGAATGTCGTCGTAAGAATAGAAGCATCGGTTAGGCAAATAATAAGTAATGTCTGCCGATAACAACGGAGAGGATAAGACAGTCCAGGTTAAAATTATAGATATTTCCAAAGCGAAATTTTCTTTATGGAGCCGACTTCGTTTATGCTGGAAGTTCGCGATATCATGACTCTTGCGATGCAATTGCATCAAATATTTGTTGGCGGCATTTCTTAATGATTTCGTTTCGTTGTCAATGTTATTGGTTGGTATACTCTGTATTGTGGTTATTGGAATTTGGATGTTCATCACATTCGCATAAATTTAGTTTACATCAAATTAGTGTCCATACCTGGAAACTATTTCTGTTGTTTTTCAAAAATAATATGTATTTTGTACGGAAAGAACAATTAGTTTTTTAACGCTATTAACAAGACTTGTATTTGAATGTCGTCCGAACAAACAATTAGCTATCTATGGGAATCCGTGTTATTCGGAAGGAGAAGTGGCTGCTGATAACAGCCGGCAGAGCAGGACATTGCAGATTCTTTGAGAACTCAAGATTCCATGATTTTTTACCAATTTTTTTAGAATTGCGTCAGTTATTTTTAGTAGGACTACTTAGCGATGATTTTATTTGATTGTAACAAACCACAACAGATTAAGCTCTGCCGATCCCTCCAATGTGGCCACTATGAATATTTTGTTTTAGTATCGATGTAAATGGTTCGCCCCCTCCGTGTACTGTGTCGACACACAGTATTAATTCTATTAGAAAACGAAATAATTTGTACTGGTAACACACATCATGTACAGCTACAAGTAAGAATCTTATCTTATCTTCGGCTGCGATCGGTTTTTTTTAACAATTTGTACAGATATTGCGGGTCTATTCATAGAATATAAATGCAAATTTTTATCATTGTATCTGTTGAGGTGTTTATAAGTAACGAGCAAAAAACGAAATTTTTTCATTTTTGAAAGCAGGGGTGGTCCCAGGTTATGTTATACTATCGCCGTGTCCTGCGACTGATTTGACTCAATTCCAATCCCAAAGTGCGCGCAAGAATTTGGAATCTTTATGTCAAATTTAAAGCGGACTGCGACCAGGAGACAGTTTACTGGCGACATTATACAGACAGAACAACAAACAAACAGCAAGATGGACACACTTAAATCGGTTTAGCATTTTATGCTGATCAAGAATATATATACTCCACGAATGCTCTGTTTTGGGCATTAGAAATGTTTTGGCAAAATCAATATATCCCTCGTCCTTCGGCGATAAGTACTAAAAAATCGATGTAATTTATTGGCCGACATTAACGAATACTTTATTATTGATTTTATGCCACAAATTATATTTGGTTTACTCGCAAGGCACATATATGTATAAGTATATTTATTGCTTTCTAGATATATAAATGCAAATATTACTTTTGTATTAAAAACGTGACTGTGATCAGCACAAGTCTTAATTAATTTTTATATTAATCTAAAGAACAAAGTAAATGTTGATTTCCCACTATGTACTAGCACTTGAATGAAAAATTTATTTCGTAAAATGATTTTTTGTTTTTGTAAAGTAAACAAATAATTTCAAGTTGGATTAGAAAGAAAAATCAAATTTTCATAAAATTTAAGCAAGACCTCAAGATTGAATATCTTTTATTAGAAAGTAAGCAGCGATGTTTCATAATTTAAATACGTTCGTAGGAAAATTTATTGTTGTGGGAAAAAGAACAGAGCAGCAAGTCGTAACTGTAATTGCTTTGTAAAACTACAGAAATTTGTTAAAATTTTTTTTATAATTAATTTAGTGTCTTTACTTTATGTATATGGAGAGGCCATACTTGGGGCGAATTTAGCGGTGATTGCGCTACGCCTACTAATGAAATTGGGTTTTACTGAGAGGTTTCAGCACATTTTTCAAAACGTATTCAAAATCTGGAGTTACGAAATGTTTCTGAATATTCTTATGGCACGATTTGGACATTGTACTCTTTCAGTGTTTGTTCTGTAATTTAGCATGATTTTTTGGTTTGGTGATCCTAATTAAAGGCTTAGGTTGTTTTATATGTGCACGTTTGCTAATATTTTTTAATTTTAATACTTAGTTTAGTTATTTGGTACTTAATGAAGACATATTCGGCGAAGACACAAATCTTACAAAATGTGGGTTATCTTGGTGGATTATGTTCACTTCCGTAAAGGTTTTAGTTTTATGCGAAAATTCAGAGAAATTCAATGAAAACCGTTAAAGGCCTAAAAATACCCATTAGTTTCGTCATTACACTATTGATGCTTCACACGCAGCTATATGGGAAACTGAGATTATAAGCAATTTATTACGGTTATTGGAATATTCATGAACAGGAATCTCATACAGACCAGGTAAACTCTAAAGCTTGTTGCTTATTTTCTATCTGAAATATCTCAATATATATTTGCGAAATAAAAAAATATACCCTAACAATCAGATTCACTAGTTAACGAGACGTAAAGAATCTCTTCGACTGCAATATATTTTCGTTGACATTGAATAATCGTTTGTAACTTGGCTCGAATATTTAATCGAACTTTACGATGATGAAGATTTCAGAACAAAAATGCTCGGAAAAAGATTCAAATCTAGGCAGATATCCGTTCTTGTTAGTTAAGTCAAGGTGATCTAATTTGTGTATTTAATTTTTGTTGACTGATCTATCTGAGGGGCTGAGTAGGCAAAGGATCTCGACTAACAATTCCATGATCATAGTTCATAGCTCAAATGAGCTACAGTTTTCAATAACATTGCTACTGCTTCAAAACTTTACCCTTAGAACTGATTTCTCTAGTTAAATTAATAGCAACATTAATAATATGACTGACTGGCTTAGCAACTTTTTAAAAGTTTTGTATCCATCTGGAAGAAATTTTTTCAAAGTTTCGATAATGTGAAATTTTTCTAATCGTTGATAAAGAAAAGTTGGAAGCCTTAATACTCCGCTTAAATCGAATGGAAAAGAATTTAAATTAGTTACAATTTCAGTAATAATTTCTTTATTAAAAAGCATCACAAAAATGTTTTATCTGGAAACCGGCAGTATTACAGGAAAGCACGAAATTCCAGTGTGGTTAGTATTACAGATATTTGTTTCACACTCTATCTTTTTTATAGATTTCTTTCTAAATCTTTTCCTCACTCTGTACGTTAGCATTACTTGACTGAAAGTAATTGTAGATGGATTTTTTAGCCGAAAAAAGAAAAAAACAAAAAGAAAGAATTTCAAGAAAATTCAAAAGAAGAAAATGGCAACTAAAACAGAAACGTGAGCAAAATACGTTATAAAGTTTGTAAGCAAAAAAATATGTTTCGTTTTTTGTTTTTAGGGAAATCCTTAAAATAGGCACTCAATAGTGTAATTAATGGTGCACAACACTTAATTGCACAATACACATATACATATATATATATACAAGCAACATACAATTATTTGCTAAAAATAAACAGAATTAGTTATATGAAATGTGCCCTTAAGTTATATTGAAATAATACAAAATTTATGCAATCGTTGCAGTAATAAAAGAAAAAATCAAAAGTAAATCGCGACTACTGTCCTCTCTCGTACCCATTATTACAACTAGCTTTTTTAAGCCGAAACAATACATACTAGGACTGAAAGCGGGATGACCACTAACAACTTGGAAAAACAAATAATCTAGATCGTTAATTAAAATTCGATATTTATTTACGAATAGTGTAAATGAGGCCGAAAAGGATGTACGTCTGCATAGGTTGGTATTTGAGATACATCAGAAAAAATAAAATTATATCCGCTTAGATGTGAATCCCGCTACCCGGTGATGACGGTACATTAAGTTTGCGTGGATGCATTCAGTACTCATCAGGATTTGAGTTGCATCTACCTTTTATTATGTCGCTCCATTTGCAAAATGATTGTTAGGCATGCTTAGCCGTTTTCTCCGTTTGTCTGTCTGACTGCTGTTCATGCGTTTTCATGCGTATTTCGAAAGTCTTAACTGCCGCATAGCCGACTAGATAAGACCCGTGACTACCAAATTGGCGTTTGGGGATTTAAATCACAGTGCGATTCGACCATATTTCATCGTAGCTATAGTCAGTGACTCAGTTGGTGAAGGCATAACATTTAACGATTGGGCACACATTCACTACACTCTATTTCGCTCTTGTAAGCGACATCCACTGAGTGAATATACTTCTAGAGAAGAGATTCTAAATTTTTGCTTTTACAAGTCCACTTAATAAAGTGAATCAAAGCGTATATGTTTGTTTTCGGCAAATTATCGAATTTTCTACCATATCTCACTATTACATAAGTTTGCGAGTTATGTTATATTCCAACACAAACGCGTCTTTTGCAAAAAAGTTTCATTTCTTTGCCTTAGAGTAAGAAAAGGAAAATCTCCTTAGCTTGTCATGGTATAATTTATTTTCTCTCTTTCTCTATGTAAGCTTCTTTCTTAAAAAACCGTGGCAATACAATTAAAACTTTTACATAAAAGAATTTCATTTTGAAGTTTCAAAGCATGAAACTAATAAACGCACATATCTCACATCCTTACTATATATACACTAAATTTTAGAATAGTTGAGTTGATTTGATTAAATTTAGTTAGGCCGAAGGTATAATAAAATGGCATAGATTTTGTTTTCTTACATGCACCTTCATAATAAACCTGATGATTATAAGACACAAAATTAAAATAGGTATCAATCTGTTAACAACACACAAAGAAATATGAATTTAAAATGGTAGTTTAGTTACGAACCATACGATCTCCGCTACTATATAAGAAGCTGTCCTTGTCTTAAAACGAAAGTTTTTCCACAAAGTAGATATATTTATAAAATTTTGTATAGGCCGTAAGTTGCTGGATTTTTGGCTTGAATATGGAAGAGAATTATCAAATGCAAGCTCTTGAGAAATTTTACTTATTAATCATTTTAGTCGTCTTCAGAAAATTAACTTGTAACGGGCAATTAGCTAGAAAAGGTAAATTAATTATAAGGAAGACGAGAAAATACATCGAGTTCTAAAATTGAAATGTAGACGACATTTCTCTCACGCATTTTCCGCCAATAGGCCACTTGCAGTTCACCTGCAGTTAAATTTCAGATCCGGCATATACCAGAAATGCTTATGATGCGTGGGCAATAAAATAATTATGATTTTGCAAATCCATCATCCGCACAAAGCCTGCTCTGAAATCAAATCGATATTCATAATTTCAGTTTTGCTCAAGCAACGCTTACTCACACGTTTTAGATGCCTTTGTGTTACAATATTTATCTTTTATACATAGCAACTTCAAAGCAAGGGTAAATGCAGCAGGCTTGTATTCTTAATGTCCTTCAGATTATAAAACAATTCGGCAAAGCCTTTTCGTTCAAAAGGATGGATTGAAAGGAAGGGGAGTATATATGGAAAAAGAAAAGCAAATCCGTACATATTCATATATCTATTATACTACACGTAAACTCCGACCGGCAATTTATTCAAAATTTGGCAACGAATTGGGCTTTTCTACGGAATATTTTTAATTTTATAAGCTGACATAATCATCTTGCCTACCACCCTGCCTGTTGATCCAATTTATTATAAGTTTATGTGCCTCTTAAAACGAAGCGCACGTAACTTATCGCATTAAAATTTGAGTTACAGGTATTGCCCAATTGGTGATAGTATTCTGCTTATGTAGCATAAATATTTTGCATTAAATGCAAAAATAGCAGTAAAAATAGTAACTGCAGCTTCTGCTTGGTTTTTATTTTATATCCAGGGATTAGCAGGGTCATTAACATTTTTGATGAGTTCGTGAGACCAACTTTCAATAGTCGGTCAATTGCTTTGCTTGTTCATTTGTCTATCATTAGAATGCTTAGTAATGCGCAGATATTAAAACCTAACTCATATATTCTTGATTTGTTCGGCTAATAGGGACATTCATAAATATATAAAATATATTTTCATTTTTTCATTACTTTCTTTAGATAGTGGATATCCTAAATTCTGCCCGTAGATTTTTATTCTTTCTTGTGTTTTATCTTAAAGGCACAAATTATTAAAAAAAAAAAATTGCTAAGACTTTTCAATTATTTAGTGGATGTAAAGATTTGATATTTTCTAATAAATCTAAAATTCAAGTATGTTCGGTATAAGCCAGGATATAGTCAGAATTTTTTGGATCGATGCAGGGAGTACCCAGAGCAATTGATGCTTCATCTTAAGCGTACATTGAAATATGGCCTTGTAGAATTTCTTCGATATAAAAGATGCGGTCGCGACAACGATGCAAAATTTCAGCGTGTTACCAACTAATTTATTTAAAGTGATGTCGTTTTTCAAATTATTACACGTAGAGTAATCCAATGGGTTAGCCTGTCTGTCTTCTCTGGATTATGCCATAGGTAGAAAATATTTTTGCAAAATTTTTCTTCGCACTATCGTGCAATAGAGTTCTATAAATCTTGTCGTTATCTCTATTAATTTAAATAAGACAGACTAATTATTCCATCTATCTATTCTTTACTTCCACCTTGACTTTTTCAAGAAAAAAAGTATCCCTCGAAAACATGTTGAAATCGATCGAATACCAATAGTTCTCTCTTCACAAATCGAATTTAATATTTTTTGCTTATTGTATCTTATTTGTAAGAATCAGCAAGAATTAAGTAAACTTTAGTTTTAAATTGATTTGAAATACGAAACTGAAACTGATCTATTTAGGTATAATCAGAAAAGAAAATCAGTTTACTGGATATTATCAAATTTTGCTTAATTTTGGATTCAAGAATAATTGAATGACATAAATTGATTTTTCTATTCCTAAACGGATTAGTTATTCAATATTTGTACCCTACGCTGCTTTTAATAAGGGTGTATTAAGCTTGTGCGGATATCTAACTCACCTTGTACGACATCAATTATAATAATTGATTCGGAATCATTTACCAGACGTTTCTTCCTCTTTTTTTGTGTCATGTCTGTCAATGTATTCTTATATTGAAGCTTAACACGAGAAATTTCAAAATATTTCGTTTAGGCTAAAGATGAACGAAATTGGAAATAATAAAATCATTAAATAAAAAAATAATAGAAATTTAATATTTATTAGATATCAACAAACACCGGTGAAAATTAATATTCTGAGATAGTAGATATGTGGAAAAAAAATAAGTTCATCCTAAAATATATTTTCTTATGAAAATTGATTTCGAATAACGACTTGATATATAAGCCTATTACGGTAAGTTTAGACCAACGTATGCCTATATATAGTAACAAGATCAAATTTTTGAAATTTTATAAAAAAAAAACGGAAACTATACAAAATTCGGTCCATGTCGTTTCATATTTTAGAATCTATCGTATATACGACCTCTTATTAAAACTTAACATTTATAGAGTAGCGGCGTATAATTTTTGGGATTTCTGGACAATAGTCGTTGAAGAATTTTATTAGGAAAAATGGTTTAGGGTGTTTAATCCCGGCCTTGCTCGACTATAACGTTTCAATTTGTTTAGTCTACGCTATCTTTTGAGAGATAGACAGCAGTGCTCTTATCATATCTGATACGCTGTCTGAGCAGTAAAACATTTTACTTTAAATCATTTGTGTTTGTCCACCCATGGTGCATGTCTGTTTACTTTCTGATGTTGGATTGTTAAAATTCACAAAATTTATTTAATAGAAAACTGCAACTGTAACAATCCTAAGGATCGTAAATTAAATTTTGAAGGCGAACGCAATAAAATTCATACAAAGAGAGAGGGGTGGAGAGAGAAAGATCTTATAATCAGATTGCAGATTGTGATATAAAACAAGCATTAATTAAAGGTAAATTTATTTCTCAATATAGTAAAAATTTTATATCCTCGCACGAGGGAAGGCAGCGTGTCCTTTTCGGCAGTAACATAATGTAAACATTGCGGTACGTTTTTATGTTCACAGTTACAAAATTTAGAAAGGCGTGAAATTTGACGCATGTCTTTCGTCCACACTCCGGATAGGAGTAAAGCCGTAATTTGCAATTTATAGCTAGATATGGATTTAAAACTCTTCATATATGCCCACAGACACGAACAAAATAGTTCAAAATACTTTCTAGATACAAGTGTTTTCTAGCACCAGTTAAAAGCCCAGCGAGGAAAAGTTCACATTTTGCCAAATATTTTGGCATTGCTAAGGAAACGATTTCAAGATCCCGTACAATGGCGAATACAATTTTTTTTTTGATTTTCTTCTTTTTGCTTTTGATCTGTGGGATTTGCCTGCCCCCGGGTGCATTGGTTCTTCATCTCTTACATCAACAACAATTGTTTCGAAATTTTTTTTTAATCCATATGTCACAAATTGTAGTGAAGTTGAAGCAATAATTTCTCGAAGATCGAAGAAATTGAATTAAACGAGAAAGAAGTACGCCTACCATGTGGTTTGAAAACCTCTCTTACTATGATCTTTGTATCGAGTGTAAAATTTAAATAAATTTGGTTTTAAAGTTTCTGCGCATAATTGCTTAAGCCCGGCAAATGCATTGAATTCAAACACGTTTTCAAAGACTGTTCGTATTATCGTGTATGGGATTTCCACTCTATCTTGCAATTAAATATCGTGCATGTATCTCTATGGCGCATATACATATAAGCCGTTTATCCGTAGTCGATAAAAAAAAAAAAAAAACATTGTTTCGTTTCAATAACAGCCAGTGATGCGGTATTAAGAAAATTTTATTCAAATTGAAGTTAATTTTTCGCTTGGTTTTATTTATTTAACTTACATATTGGTATTCTTTTATATGTATATTTATTATGGAATATATAATCGTGTAAATATTTTTTATAATTGCTTTATCGTTTCAACAATGAAAGTTACTAACAATTTAGTTTAATTATTTAATTGATTTTGTGTTTTTTTTATTTAGTAACAATATTATAAATATTT